>NC_056730.1:204613691-204796191 GCF_019279795.1 Protopterus annectens
TGGGGGAGTCAAAAGTCAGAGAGAGAGTGGGAGCATGTGTGCAGGGGGTATGGGGGAGTCAAAAGTCAGAGAGAGAGAGAGAGAGAGAGAGAGAGAGGAAACACATTATATTCACTTGCACAGTTGTAAATCCATAAACACATTAAATCTACTTTCACAATTCTTCAAACCCTCTTGCACAGTTCTTCAAACCCTATCACATTTCAATCTCTATACCATTTAAGTGCACATTTAATGTTCAGTGTCTCGTTGAGACCTGGATAGACATCAGCTCTCAGTTCTATCTGCCATTTTAATTCCCGGACTTGCAGGAATGTGTCCATGTCCCCTACAAATTCTGTTATTTTTTCCAGCACTGTGAATTTGAATCCTGTGAAGTTTGGGCAAATAGTACTGTGTTTAGCCAAGGCATTCAAACTGTCCTGTTTGTGTATTGCTGCAGTGTGTTCTTTAATACGGCTACTCAGCTTCCTGTTTGTTTTGCCGATATAGAAATTCCCACAGTGTTCGCAGAAAGCACAGTAGACTACATTTTTTGTGTTGCAGTCATAGTGGTCATGTAGACCGACAGTTCTATTGCAGTGCGGGAAGGTGACATTGTTGTTTTTTCGTATGTGTACACAGGCAACACACTTGCCGCAGTCAGACATTCCAGGTTCTGTCGATAATTGCTCTGTAGGGATGGGCTTTTATTCCTCTCGCACCACCAAAAGAAGAGGTTTGTTTGAAACAGAAGTTTGGGGATGTCCCAAGTAACTTTGTCAGACCTTTTTCTCCTCCCAAGATGTCCCAGTTGTTGGTGAGGACCCCTCTAATTCCAAACATATCGGTGGAAATTGGAAGGGGGAAACTTGACACCCAGTCCTTTTTGTTCGGTCCGTTCTGTGCCCTTGCTGTGAATCCTTTTTCCAGGATTGGTGGGTACCTGGAGTGTCTGTGCTGTATGATCTCTTGGAACAGGTTGTCCACTAGATACTCTGGGTATTTTCTTTCTAGGAACAAGTTTCTGAGGTAAAAACCTTCCTTGATGAAAACCTCGTCCCTAAAAATGAGTCTGGATAACCGGATGAATTGTCCTTTTACAATATTCTTTTTCATGAAATGGGGATGCTGGCTGCTGAACTCTAGATAGTTATTCCGGAAAGAGGGCTTGCGGTAGATGTTGGAGTCAAACTGTCCATTTTCCGGGTCTATAGTGAGGTGGATATCCAGGAATTGAGTGGTGGTTCCGATATGTCCTTTTGCACACTATCCCTTTTAGTATGCACAGGGCACCACAAGGCTATTACTGTCTGACCAATTTGCCTTTAACTGCAATTGTAATGTTAATGAAAATGCACACAGCACCCTGCTTGTTCACACTTTTCTATTGGAAAGGAACTGTTGTTAATTTAAATGGCCTGCTAGAACTAATGTATATAAAGGAAGTGAAAATGGTTGCTCATATTTATGAAACATGTCTTTCTGAAGAAGTCTTGATAATAAATAAGACGAGAGCGCTAAAGTTCTACAAGAGTTGTTGGTGTTATTTACTATTTTATTGAATGCTTTTATTGTCGCGAAGTTAATTTCTTATTTAAAATTTCTTCTCTTCGTTCAATTTTTTTGAGTGCGGTTAATTTTAGTTATAAGTCTTCTACTCCGCGTGACAGTATGGCAGGAAACATAGCACCCAACTCAGGCTCTAGTAGCCAACTGAAGACAGAAGCAACCAGGAGCAGGACACCAATTGATCCAACAACAGTTCTTACAAAATTATCGGAAGGAAATCGTTTGGCGCAGGATCTCTTCGAGGACCTAAACAGCAGACCTTTAACACCTACAAATGAAAGGATCACCAGGGACTGCACTGAACCCCCGGACCACTCTGGACCCAGGGCCACAATTAACAACAGAACTGGGACAGAAATAAGGACCACACAGGCTCTTGACCTGATACTCACGCAGACGGAAATTAATCCCTTCCGTTGCCCGGTCCAGAATACAACAGCACAACTGGAGAACAGTCAAAACAGAGGGGTCTCACAAAGCGCCAGATCTCTAATTACCAGATTCGAGAGACTGATTAAAACCTACAAAAACCTGGAGCATGACAACTTCTATCTGGAAAGGTGTTTAGAACTGGATATAGTCCCACAGGGTCTCAGGTGTAACAAATTTCCTAACAGGACTACTCCAAACTCTCAGCTTCACAAAGAACTGGTCAAAATATATAATGACTCTGGGCTAGCAGCTATCAAAGCACTCATCCAAAGTAATACTGAGAGTATGGCCACCTACAAGTCTCAAATAGATGATCTGCAAACACACATCCTGCAGGATCCCACATTTATTGACTTCGCGGAAATGTGGGACAATGTACCGCAAACTTACTAGGCATGTGGCGGCACTGATTGAACGCAAGAAAGGCAAATTGCTTAGGGACATTAAACAATATGAGGAAGGAAAAGCATACCCGATCAGGCCCACACGCTCCTTACACACATGGAGAAGGCCAGACAGATATCCCACAAACAATCCGTTGTCCACAACTGAACTAAGGCCTAAGACAGAATTACAAGAACCCACAAATGGACCCAACACACCAGAGGTGGATAGACTCCTCATCACATCCAGCCCACTAGCAGGGAGTAGTTCCCAGATGATGGTACATACTCCTGCTAGGGGACAGCCAAGACCAGAAATGCCTCTCCAGAATCAGCCGACACAGAGAGATCCAGACACCAGTGAACGTGACCACCACGACAACAACGAGGACAACAACAATACAAACCGCAGGACACCGGACAGTGCGATCAATCAAGAAAGGGTTTATCAGACCCCACAAATCAACGACCAGTCTTCCAACAGCAGCACAAGTAGCAACAACAATGTTTTTTTATCTTCAGCAGGACTCACAACCAGAACCAGGACTTATACCAGGTTCAGACCTGGGGGTAATGAACGAAACTGGAACCACAACACCAACAATATTGAGGGAAGGAGGGGGAACAACAATCACAGGGGAAGAAGGAGCGGGAACGGGATACAGTACTAGTATTACTGGAGTGGACCACCCTGATCACCCTCCCCATTCACTGATACCAGCACCTGATAGCACTGACTTCAGGTCTCCAGCAGGGTAGGTGACATCTTTAACCTCACCACACGAGATTTCTCGGAAAGCCATCATAAGGTACTGAAGAAAGGCTTTTCTTTCATCCCGCGCAGAGAGCCAACACGGGATGTTATCCTGGACCTCAAGTGCTACCTGAGAAAGTTACAACTAAAATTAGATATACAACAATATGAAGAGGAAGAAGATTAGGAAAGCTCGGAAGATAACAACAGACCCCTTACCATGAAGAGCCTGTACACTCCTGCACTCTCCAACACACTGAGCCTCTTTGCAGTACCTGCGAAAGGGATATCAGGAAACTCCTTTCTGATAAGCCCTCAGCAAAGTGGCACAATCTGAACAGGGAAGAAAGACAGGCTTGGAAGGAACTGAGTCAGGACAAATCCCTACGGATCATGAAGGCTGACAAGGGATCCGGGATAGTAGTGATGGAGCAGGAGAGATATATCCAAACACTTGAAGCATCCCTCATGAATAACCAGTTCTACGAAAAGGTCAACATCAACCAGGTACAACAGAACTTTAAACAAATTGACAACCTACTGTTGGAACTGTACCTCAGGGATGAGATCTCTCAAGACGAAAAAGACTTCATGCAGGTCATGACACCCAGCCTTGGAAAATTTTTCGGAATCCCCAAGGTTCACAAGAACCCTGAAAATCCACCTTTCCGCCATGTGGTATCGAACCAAAGGACAAAAACAGAAAAGATTTCACAATACGTGGACCACATCCTTAACCCCATTGTACAGAACAGCAAATACTACATCAAGGACTCCTGGGCTTTTCTAAATGACATCTTCAAACTAAGGCTGGATGGAGGGGAATATTTACTGGTCACCCTAGATGTAGAAGCACTCTACACAAACATCCCCCACGCCAAAGGACTGACACTCACCAGACAGTACCTGAACAGGCACTCCAACCTAAGCGGGACTAAGATTAATACTGTATGCAGGTTAACAGAAGCAGTATTAAGAAATAACTTCTTTCAATTCAACGGGAAGATTTACCACCAACAGAAAGGGTAGCCATGGGGTCCAAAATGGCCCCAGCATATGCAAACTTAGTCCTCAGTGCCTGGGAAATGGATAAGGTTGAATCACTACCCGGGTTCAACAACACCATAATGTACAGGCGTTATATTGATGACGTCTTTTTGTCTGGAAGGGGACAGGCTTTCTCTGAGCAATTTTCTGGAAACCCTTTTCCAGAGTCTGACTTCCTGACCCTCACGGTATGACATATCGGAACCACCACTCAATTCCTGGATATCCACCTCACTATAGACCCGGAAAATGGACAGTTTGACTCCAACATCTACCGCAAGCCCACTTTCCGAATAACTATCTAGAGTTCAGCAGCCAGCATCCCCATTTCATGAAAAAGAATATTGTAAAAGGACAATTCATCCGGTTATCCAGACTCATTTTTAGGGACGAGGTTTTCATCAAGGAAGGTTTTTACCTCAGAAACTTGTTCCTAGAAAGAAAATACCCAGAGTATCTAGTGGACAACCTGTTCCAAGAGATCATACAGCACAGACACTCCAGGTACCCACCAATCCTGGAAAAGGGATTCACAGCAAGGGCACAGAACGGACCGAACAAAATGGACTGGGTGTCAAGTTTCACCCTTCCAATTTCCACTGATATGTTTGAATTAGAGGGTCCTCACCAACAACTGGGACATCTTGGGAGGAGAAAAGGTCTGACAAAGTTACTTGGGACATCCCCAAACTTCTGTTTCAAACGAACCTCTTCTTTTGGTGGTGCTGAGAGGAATAAAAGCCCATCCACACAGAACGAAGTATCGACAGAACCTGGAATGTCTGACTGCAAGTGTGTTGCCTGTGTACACATACGGAAAAACAACAATGTCACCTTCCCGACTGCAACAGAACTGTCGGTCTACATGACCACTATGACTGCAACACAAAAGATGGAGTCTACTGTGCTTTCTTAACACTGTGGGAATTTCTGTATCGGCAAAACAAACAGGAAGCTGAGTAGCCGTATTAAAGAACACACTGCAGCAATACACAAACAGGACAGTTTGAATGCCTTGGCTAAACACAGTACTATTTGCCCAAACTTCACAGGATTGAAATTCACAGTGCTGGAAAAAATAACAGAATTTGTAGGGGACATGGACACATTCCTGCAAGTCCGGGAATTAAAATGGCAGATAGAACTGAGAGCTGATGTCTATCCAGGTCTCAACGAGACACTGAACATTAAATGTGCACTTAAATGGTATAGAGATTGAAATGTGATAGGGTTTGAAGAACTGTGCAAGAGGGTTTGAAGAATTGTGCAAGTAGATTTAATGTGTTTATGGATTTACAACTGTGCAAGTGAATATAATGTGTTTACTCTCTCCCTCTCTCTCTCTCTCTCTCTCTGACTTTTGACTCCCCATACCCCATGCACACATGCTCCCACTCTCTCTCTGACGCTTGACTCCCCATACCCCTACACATGCTCCCAATCACCAGGCTAGCCCCGCTGACCCCACCAACTATACCCCGGTCTCACATTTTCACGCAGCCATTCAAGGGGTGATACCATCCAAACCAGCCCACGGGTGGTACCATCTGCACTGACAGTCTTCTGGGGGACACTGTTATTCATAGGCTCCTTGTCATGGGTGGCCCCCTAACAGGCCCCCCCCAACTCCACACCGCATTCCTCCCACTCCCCATCAGGTGGCATACCCACACATTTCTCTACACACACACCGATGCCAAAGCATAGTAGGACACTCTACCTGACTCCTCCACCTTCCTCCGTTCCCTTCTTTACTTACCTTTAGAGGCAAACACTCACAAGTTACATGTTTATATTAGAATCATCACAGCATGACTGTCATCTTTCCTGCCCCCCCAACCTTTTTTTTTTTTTTTTGCACACAATCCCTTTTTGCACACAATCCCCTTTTTTGCACACAATCCCTTTTTTGCACACAATCCCTTTTTGCACACTATCCCTTTTAGTATGCACACGGCACCACAAGGCTATTACTGTCTGACCAATTTGCCTTTAACTGCAATTGTAATGTTAATGAAAATGCACACAGCACCCTGCTTGTTCACACTTTTCTATTGGAAAGGAACTGTTGTTAATTTAAATGGCCTGCTAGAACTAATGTATATAAAGGAAGTGAAAATGGTTGCTCATATTTATGAAACATGTCTTTCTGAAGAAGTCTTGATAATAAATAAGACGAAAGCGCTAAAGTTCTACAAGAGTTGTTGGTGTTATTTACTATTTTATTGAATGCTTTTATTGTCACGAAGTTAATTTCTTAGTTTATATATATAGTTATATATATATATATATATATATATATATATATATATATATATTTTTTTTTTTTTTTCGCATTCAAACATCAGGCACACACCCTCTAACTCTCCTTCCTGCACAGCTGCACTCTTCTGCCTTGCTACAACACAGACACGTGCCACATGTGGACACAGCCTAACATTAGGGGGGTATATATAGGGACAGATTGCAGGTAAGCCTATTACACACCTATGGAATTTTTGCATGCTACATTACACATTAACTTGAGTGTCCTGCAAGTGGTGGGCTCTGGAACCCACGTGTCCATCACAATGGCATTAATTCCACCACCAGCTACTGGCCACTCTAATATACATGTTTTCAATACACAACACACACTATGAAAGCTTACATCTGGTCAGTCAGTGCTGATCTGCACAGTTGACGGGTATGGCCCACTACTCTCAAGGACAGACACTATTGTCCATAGCAGTTGTTCAGCTGGACATCTTTACAGCAACACCTGATGGCACATATAAATCATTCCACATCATCCATCTTATTATTATGGACCAAGTACTGCATCCAATTACATGCATATATGCTTCACATGCCTGTTGGGGGAATGATGTCTCTCTCTCTCTCTCTCTCTCTCTCACTCTCAGTCTATCTCTAGTAAATGGATTGAGCTGCTTTGTCTAGATTGCAGCATGAATTTTGTAGGTGATGCACATGATCAAGTAATGGCCTCTGCACCAATCAGTGTCCTCCACTTGCTACCTGCATGCAGCATGCTGTGTAATACTTCCAATTACCACTGTCAAGGCAACCCACTACTATAAATCCCTACATCATGTGGGCGTGATCCCTTTACCTTTCCTGTATGGAGGACATCCTTCTTGTGTGTGGGCTGCAGTGTTACAGACAGCAGGTAACAATACCTCTTACAAGAGGACTTGCAGACTCAGGCCAATTCTATATTTGTATAAGGCTCCAGAACTACAGACATAATGGGAGTAGGGTTGTTACATGCATTGTATAGCACCAGTGTTACACGGTTTGTTTGTACATTTTAGTTTAGCATGGAATGCAGTCTGTCTGCATAGCTCTCAACTATGGGCCTATCTACATGATGGCCAGAAGGTGTGACTGTTATGGTTTGTCTGTTCACTACACAGGTCTTGTGACATATATATCACTGGCATTGTGTGTGTTGAGTGCTATCAGTACATGACTACATCCATTTGTCTTTCTGACTTCATATTCCTGACTAAGGGTATGCTGCAGACTATCCTGTAACACCAGCAACTTACTTAGTGTATGACAACATTATTTCACATATGGGCCTGTGTTCCAGCCTCTGTCCTCCACCTACATACCAGGCTTTGTCCATATGACATGCAGTAAGGGGTTGTTATGTAGCGGCCTGTAATTATGTTGTGCTGCCTTTCCTACCATCATTCCAGTGCTGTTGTGGCCCCCACACATACTGTGGGGTAGGCTCCATATATATATATATGGGCTTCAGCTGCACAAAACATGTGTGCCCTTCTGCAGTCCAGAGGTCAGTGTATGGAACAATGTTATATGTCCCTATAAGTCAGTCTATGTGGGAGGGGAATGCACCATATATAACCAGGGCTGTTACAACATGAGAGGGATATCAGTAGTAAGCCTCCTTAAGGTATATGACTGTACATTATGATACATTTCACCTTGGGAACATTGGTGGCCTAGTTCTTACTGTCATGCAAACTGTTCTCTTTGTCAGTGTGATTGTGATGTTTTCAGTTATGCATTGTTATGTACCAGATACATCTCATTGTGTCAGCTTAAGTCTTTTCCCCCTAGGAATTGACTACAGAGTGTAATTAGAGGCTGCTGCAGTATACGTCTGCATTACTTACTGTTGATTGATTGCCATCCTGTGGCACAGTCTGTTTTTACTGTTGTACTACTTGAAGTCCTTGACCTGGACAGCGACATACATTATGCTTTCGGATTACAGTATAAAATGATCTGCTTGAGAGTAGCATTACTCAGTATGTATTTCAAAGTCTTAACAGCTATATGACATGGCATGTACAACTGTAATAGTACACAAAACATTCTTATGTATGCAAACCTGTGTGTGGTGTCATATCCTTTGACTTCTCTGTCGATATATGTTTCAGGCAACAATTGTCTTTTGTATGAGTGATTCATACACTGTCCATTTGAAAAGGTGGCAACTGTAGAAATACTGGTTGCTCAATATGCTGTGCATCCTCTAAATATGTATCTTCCTATACATATCTATGTGTGTGTATGTGTAGTTGCATATTTGTCTACATATGTGTGTGTGTGTATATATATATATATATATATATATATATATATATATATATATATATATATATATATATATCTTCTTCTTCTTTCGGCTACTCCCATTAGGGGTCACCACAGCAGATCAACTGTTTCCATTTCTTCCTGTCCTCTGCATCTTGCTCTGTCACACCAACTAACTGCATGTCCTCTCTCACCACATCCATAAACCTTATCTTAGGCCTTCCTCTTTTCCTGTTACCTGGCAGCTTCATCCTTAGCATCTTTTTCCTAGTATATTCTGAATCCCTCCTCAGCACATGTCCAAACCAATGCATTCTTGCCTCTCTGGCTTTGTCTCCAAACCTTCCAAACTGTGCTGACCCTCTAATATACTTATTCCTAATTCTGTCCATCCTCATCAAGCCCAGTGCAAATCTTAACATCTTCAACTCTGCCACGTCAAGCTCTGACTCATGCCTTTTTGTCAATGCCACTGTCTCCAACCTATATAACATAGCTGGTCTCACTACCCACTTGTAGACCTTCCCTTTCACTCTTACTGGTACTTGTCTGTCACAAATCACTTCTGACACTCTTCTCCACCCACTCTATCCTGCCTATACTCTCTTATTCACCTCTCTTCCACAGTCACCATTACTCTGAAGTGTTGAACCCAAGTACTTAAACTCATCCACCTTTGCCACCTCTACTCCCTGTATCCTCACCATTTCTCTATCCTCCATCTCATTCACACACATATATTCTGTCTTAGTCCTGCTGACCTTCATTCCTCTTCTCTCTAGAGCATATCTCCACCTCTCCAGGGTCTCCTCCACCTGTTCCCTACTCTCACTACAGATCAAAATGTTATCTGCAAACATCATAGTCCATGGGGACTCCTGTCTGATCTTGTCTGTCAACCTGTCCATCACCATTGCAAATAAGACAGGGCTCAGAGCTGATCCTTGATGTAATCCCACCTCCATCTTAAACGCATCCGTCACTCCCACCGCAGACCTCACTGCTGTCAAACTACCCTCATACATATCCTGTACCACTCTTACATACTTCTCTGACACTCCCAACTTCCTCATACAATACCACAACTGTTCTCTAGGCACCCTGTCATACGCTTGCTCTAAATCCACAAAGACACAAAGCAACTCCTTCTGACCTTCTCTGTACTTCTCCATTAACACTCTCAGAGCAAACATTGCATCTCTAGTGCTCTTTCCTGGCATGAAAGCATACTGCTGAACACTAATCATCACCTCCCTAGTTAACCTAGCTTCCACTATTCTTTTCTATAACTTCCTGCTGTGACTAATCAGTTTAATCCCTCTGTAGTTACTACAGCTCTGCACATCACCCTTATTCTTAAATTGTGTATCTCCATATGTGTGTGTGTGTGTGTGTGTGTGTGTGTGTGTGTGTGTATAATTGGAATGTTTATTGCTTCCACATTGTATATTCCTTATGAAAGCTCGACTGTACTGCATGATATGTTATTGATACCATCCTGACATCATACAGGTGAGATAAATTACTGTTAACGTCTTGTGGCCATGTTGTTTAGGGTAGGGTGCTGGGTATGGGACTTGCAACAGTTGGTATTGTGTTGCAGGACAAATCTGTTTGGCTGTGGGGGAGGGGGTGATATCAATATTTATAAGAGGTATTTAGCTTAGGCCCCCTCATCCCCATTAACAGTGTCTTTGGCCATATATGTGTTTCTTATGGTCTCTTTTATATCTATAGATAACTGTATATACACACACACACACACTCACACACATATATATATATATATATATATATATATATATATAGATAGATAGATAGATAGATATATGTATATAGATATATCTGCTTACATAAATATATTGCTATAAATATATATATATATATATATATAGAGAGAGAGAGAGAGAGAGACATATATAGCAACAGATATGTGCATATGTGGGTATATATATATATATATATATATATATATATAAAGGTAGATTCATAAAGGTTACCATAATGTGTAGACTTTGTGTGCACTTACCCCTGGATTCTGCAAGCCTTGCATGGCATGCAGGATTAGTGCAGGAGTTCTAGCAGGCAATATGTCTGCTGTGCAATCCAGGAATAGCCCGTAGGGGCGCATGAGTGCTCCTGCACTACTCCTGCACGTACTAAGCCCTTGTATGCAAATCACCCCATTTGCAGGAGAAATCCATGCTAATGAGGTGATTTTGCGATCCAGGAAGCTTGCGATTGTCCATGCAGGACTACTGCAATCTGCAGAAATGCACTTCGTTAGTCACAGAGTACATTTCTGCAAAATCCAAAACGGAGATGTGACAGTTCCAAATAAAGGTTGCATATCATTGAGGAAGCATGACAATGGCCAAGTATAAGGCATTGGCATAGCAAACAAAACAAAAAATAAAAAAATCAACTTTTAATTTATTTTTATCCCGGCTGCTAAAGTGTAGGGCAGCGGCGAGCAAATGGAATTGGGGGGGATAACAAAATAAACCTAAATTAAGCATTCTAACTAAAATCAGAATTCTGCAATGCAAGTCAATGGCAGGCAGAAGACAACATGGCCAGAGAGTAGTGGTTACTAAGGGGGGAGGCTCAGTGTGAGACATGTAACTATGCATCAGCAGGCAATCCTATGCAAATGAGGGGAAGGATAGTGAATCCTACTTTTCCTCAGCATGTGAGTCATGTCCCAACTGTGTAAGAGTAAGAATAGCTTGGTACAAGCCTAGGAGGAAGGTGACATCATGGTGGGGGTATCTCAGGCATACTGTAAGCATATTGGAGACCTGTAGCTTGGGATTGCTCCTAGCTTAGCACAGCTAAGTGAGGGGTGTGTCTAAACCTGCTCAGCACTCTGTACAAAGCCTAAGTGGGTGTGCACACCGCGCACCCAGTTTTACAGGAAGAAAAAAGACGTTAAACCAGGAAATAGCAGCAGTGTGCAGATTTGAGCACTCTGTCAGCATGGCGCGCACACGGGCTTAAACAGGGAGGCAATGGGAAGGGAAAACAGCAATAGGAAGGTAAATAAGGAGAACTAGCTTAGCTGGCAGGTGAAATGTATCAGAATCAGCCAATTACACAGGCAGCAGACCAGCCCAGCCCTGCCCAGAACACTACTATAAACTAAGCAAACACCTTCCCCTCTAGTTTTTTCCCACGCTACAACACCCATGTATACAAGCAGGGACATTTTAACAAACAAACCTGCAAAATGCAGGCAACATAGATCAACATGTGCAAGAGGCTGAGGGTGGTGAGGAAATGAATGCTGCCGAACAACCCACACTGAGAAGACAGAGAAGAGTGTATAGACCCAGGGTAACCTACCATGGTCTACATGAGCTGGAGATAGTGGAGCACTATAGGGTGGACATGGACCTCCTACAGCAAACTACTGAGCTGTGCCGGCCACGCCTGACACACAGAACTAACAGAGGGGAACCCATCCCAGTGGATACCAAGATATGTGTAGACCTAAGAATACTAGCTACAGGTACCTTCCATAGGCCAACTGGGGATATGATGGGGATTTCACAGGCATCAGCATCCAGGGTACTCCACCAGGTCCTGGATGCCATTTCAGCCCATGTCGGTGAGCACATATATTTCCCCAACACCCGTGAGGCATTGGCCAGCAATATACAACTGTTCCACCAAATAGCATAACACCCTGAGGTAGTGGGTGCTATAGACTGCACGCACATATGCATCAAAGCACCACCCGATGAGTGAGGTAGGGTCTACATGAACTGCAAGGGCTTCCCCTCCATCAACTGCTAGGTCTTGTGCGATGACCAGGGCGTAATAATGAATGTGTGTGCTGGCTACCCTGGAAGCTATCACGATTCCCACATCTGGCACCTGACACAACTGTTCCAAAGATTTGCCAATGGGGACATCCCTCACGGTCACCTAGTGGTGGATAATGGATACGCACTGTAGCCATGGCTGATGGCACTCATCAGAAATGCACACACACCTGAACAAGAACTCCATAATGAGGGACACGCACAGAACAGACTTATAGTAGAGTGTGTGTCTGGGATGCTCAAGTCACGGTTCCACTTCCTGGACACATCCAGAGGAGCCTTGCAGTACTCACCAGATATATGTACCCAAATTATCCTTATATGTGTCATGCAACACAATATGATCCTGCGAAAACAGCTGCAGCAGGAACAGCATGGGGCAGGGCCACACAGCCCCTCCATCATTGCCAAGGCCTGCACAGGCACAGAGTGACTCGGAGGAGGAACAACCTGAGCCTGTCCCAGTAGGCAGAAGGAGGCATGCCCAGTATGCCCTGGCCTTGGCAAAGAGGCAACACATAGCACATACACTGACACAGGAGGGACCCATGGAATAATACCTCTCTCCAACTCTCACATACAGTAAAAGGGATGCTAAATATTACACTACCTGTGCCTAACCATGTGTAGGTAGTACACTCCCTACACTCCCTGCACTCCCTACACTACCTGTGTCTAACCATGTGTAGGGAGTGTACTATGTGCATCTGACATAGGCAGCCCTGCAGCACCACTGTCAGTACTGGAACACCCACAAGGTAAGTGACTCACACATGCCAGTTGGGAGGGGTCACATAACCAACAACAGTCACAGCCAGCAGGACAGGTGTAGAAAAACACAAACAAAGGCTGTGCTATGGCCTCTGAATGAGGCCTATGGGTAACAACCCCAATCTACACAGACAGACTACAGCAGGTCAGGCAGTGGGATGTCAGTTCTGAAGGGTTGGACATCAGAAACTAATACGTATTTAATTAAAAACTAAGATCTGTAGTACACTGGCATGCCTCTAGCCAGCACGATAGGTAAGACTACAGACTGAAATGGAGTACCCAATATACCAGTACAGTCCAATAAATGTGTACAAGTGTCTGGTGTGCCCCACATCCTACGTAGAACTATAGTAACAGTCAGGTGTGCCCCCCTAATCCTGTGTAGTATTGTAGAAATAGTCAGGTGTGCCCCCGCTTCCTACATAGAAATATAGTAACAGTCAGGTGTGCCCCCCAAATCCTGTGTAGAATTGTAGAAATAGTCAGGTGTGCCCCCCATCCTATGTAGAAATATAGTAACAGTCAGGTATGCCCCCACAATCCTGTGTAGAAATGTAGAAACAGTCAGGTGTGCCCCCCCCCGCTATGCAGAAATGTAGTAACAGTCAATGTGAAATGATCGATGGATACTCTGCTGAAACAGCATGCTACCTGTTGGTGTACAACACCAAGGTCAGCATTGCAGTACAAACTACCTGGACTGGATCCACACATGCAATATTGATGGCCATACTGGGCATGCTCACACACTTAGAGAAATGAAGGCAATATCAGTCAACAACATACTGAAAGGTCATACTGGCCATGTCAGTCAACAACATACTGAAAGGTTATACTTAAACACATGAAGGCCTTGTCTGCAAACACCAGTTAACACATGAAGGCCATGTCTGCAAACACCAGTTGACCAGACATACATGGCAGTCACAGTTGTTAGTGCAAACAATCGTCGGTATGCACCCCTCATACCTTGCACATATAGTGGATAGGAATGCAGACATATATGTAAGGACAACACACTATAATAAGCCAAAGGTAGATGGACATAGAAGTGTGGAAGAGGGTGACTGTGACAAGGAGCCATCCAGGCCTGTCCCACCCAGCACACAGCCAAAGGGCCCCAATCACATGAGGTGCAGATGTCACTCACTGCAGATACTAGCCACCAGTATCTGCCAGCATGGCGGACTATGTGGTGCACGTGCCAGCTGTGCAACATGACTGTACAAGGAAGTAGTCATCTAGCAGCTGTATTCACATACCTGTGAAATATGACCCTGTGTGTGCCTGCATGTGGTGTGTCAACCCCTAGATGAATGGGTTATGGCCCATGCACACACATTGCCCTCCCCATAACCCTACTATGACAAGCCTATTGAAGTAATCCAATATGAAATACAACTTTAGGAGGGTTGTAGCCCAGTAATCTCTGTGGTGCATCCCATAACTGTGAACTGTTTTAGTGTGATAAACTAGTTAGGTAGGAGTCCTAATCCCAGACTTGGCAACTGTGTGTGTGTGTGTGTGTGTCTGTGTTTGTGTGCATGTCTGACTTTGTAGAGAGTAATGCTTTCTAGGGTAGTCACACTATCAACAATTCAAATGCTCAACTTTTGCAAGGCTGCTGATATCATCCACCTAGAAATACACCTCTGGTAAGGTTGTAGCCCAGTAATCTCCAAGGTGTGTCCTGCTGTAGTGTGAAAAAATAGGTAGGGGTTCTAATCCCAGACATGGTAAGTGTATGTGTGTGTGTGTGTGTGTGTGTGTGTGTGTGTGTGTGTGTGTGTGTGTGTGTGTGTGTGTGTGTGACTCTGTCTGTGTAAAGAGCAATGGGTTTTAGAGTACTCACACTCTCTACAATTCATATACTCAACTTTGGCAAGGCTGCTGATGTCATCCACCTAGAAATACACCTCTGGGAAGGTTGTAGCCCAGTAATATCTGTAGTGCATCCTGTCACTGTGTAGTGCTGTAGTGTGATAAAGTAGTTAGGGAGGTGTTCTAATCCCAGACATGGCAAGTGTGTGTGTGTGTGTGTGTGTGTGTGTGTGTGTGTGTGTGTGTGTGTGTGTGTGTGTGTGTGTGTGTGTGTGTGTGTCTATGTCTGACTTAGTCTGTGTAGAGATCAATGCTTTCTAGGGTACTCACACTCTACAATTCATATACTCAGTGTTGGCAAGGCTGCTGATGTACACCTCCCAGACACCATCCATGTCATGGACTATGGAACACATACATGGCAAATGATGCACAGCATTGGCCACACACAATAATCACCCATGTGACTGGATGGGGGATACAATACCCCCCTGTTCGGGCAAATGCAGCCCTGAGCCACAATGCAAACCATTGCCATGTGGCCTGATGCCAAGGTATACCCATTGCCTAGCCTTGTATAGCCGTCAGGTACAGTCGACCACCACACGCCCGTGCAGATATGCACCCATGCATGTCAGTACTGGCACCCTGTGGGTTTGTGTGTGTGATGTATGTTCACATCCACACTCACTACAACCCCATTGGCATACTGAAGCATGCTGTTTGATGTCAGACATGTCCCCATACCATTTGCCCATACAACCTCTATATGACCTGTTTTGTGCATGTGATACCTGCACAATGATGTGTTGTTGCAATCCCACTATTGATGAGTTTTAATCCTGGCCCTGCCTAGTGTGTCAATGTGTGTGTCCCTGTGAGAGTGTGGCTGTGTTGATGGTGGCACCTGTTCATGCAGACAGGCACATGTACTTAACCTACCGTATAGCTACCATATCCCTGTTGCAGATGTCACTCACCATCACATATATGTTCTGAGGGCTCCACAACAGGTAATCCATGTGGTGGATCCAATAACTGAATAGAACTGTGATAGCACTACATAGTCATCAGGGGTTTAATATCCTGTGCTGGTAGGTGTGTGACACAAACATGTTTAGGTTTTACTCTCCCACCCCTCCCTGACTTGTCTTTGCCTCTGTCTGCCTCTCCCACTCCCTCTCTGGTGGATGTGGAGACCTACACCTGCTTTGCTTAGGCAGCAGCATGTGCATTTTAAGTGATGCTCATGATCAGCTGATGGCCGCTGCATGAATTGCAGCCCTCTCCTAGCTGAGTGAATGTGGAACAGCTGTGGTAACATTCCCATAGCCAATTGCATGGAAACACATTCCAATATCTAGGAACATCATGTTGGTGTTGGCCCTTTTCATTAACTGTGAGCAGGAACTAGATCTGTTGTTTGTCAAACAGGATCTCAGATGGATTGGGGATTTACCTTCAACAACATACATTGTGGAAACAGAGTAACACACAGGAGGGGGTTGTGCCTGACCTGACTACAGACTGTAAGTACTGCTATACTGCATTTGGAGAAATGTTGGTTTAACAGTGTGTGTGTGGATATGGCTGTCCTACATGCCTCAATACCTGACATGTCAGTTCTATGTTTATGAGGAAACCCCATCTGCAGGGTCATCTGCAGGCTGGGCAGTGCGTTGCACCTTTGGTCCATGGAGCATCTATCTGTGGACTGCAGAAGGTATTTTGAGGATTGCAGTCTGTATATGGTGAAAGCTGTGACAGTTACTGACTTCATACACTCATAGGACATATGTTGCAACAAACCCTGTTGCAACAGTAAATGTATGAGGTTATCAGCGCCCCAACTCTGTCAACTTTTGCACATATGCCGTGCATGAAGAGGTGCATATATGCTGTACACCATAATTAGTGTCATCATATCTGATAACATGTAGTGAGATATCAGACTGCTACACATGTTATGTACAGTAGGGGTTATATTTGGTGACATAACCTGGACATACTGTGGTTGTTTGTACAGTACTGAGGTCTGTGTACTTATGGTGAATGTTGACATTGTGTGTATTGTTAATATGTACCTTGGACCTGTTTACAGACTGTGGTAGTTGTCATCGTCCTAGGTCCCGTCTTATCTGATGTTACATGCTGCTTCACTGTATGTTACTGTATTGGCTTACATGTTTGTAGGGCCATACACACACATCCCATACCAGAGTCAGCCATCAGACCAAACTGTGTAGTGGCCCAGTATATGTAGGGTTAGTGTGTGAGTGGCACATATCAGGATGGTGTTGAACAGATAGTCCATATACTGTAATATTATGCTAACTTGCCATATGTGTCTGTGGCTCTGTTCTCAATGGTTGTGGTTATGCACTTTCACACAGGTGTATCTTACCCTGTGCTGTGATATACCTGTACAGCCCGTTATATATGCAGGTACATGTGCATTCCTCCAAAGGAGATGTAGGCCAGTGTTGAGCCAGTCTGCCTGTAGCCTGCACAGTGCATTTTTACATGCCTAGTAGCTTAGTGTACTTACCCAGTGAGATGTCATGTGCAGAAACTTGCCAGATGTACTGCTGCTGGGCCTCCCTTAACAAACATGTATCTCAGACAGAGCAGTGGGATGCTGTACAGATTATGTCAATATCTAGTGGGTAGTATGTGGCCATGGCACCCATGTACCAGCAGGTAGTATGTGTCAGTCCATACAGGTGTGTGTAATTGCATAACCTATGGTGGCATATATATACCAGTTATGTGTTATACCCATCTACATGGCTGTTAACATCCATTTTGTCAGGCATGGTACACATATTTTGCACTAAGGGGTTCTGTGTATACCGCTGGACTTTACAGAGTGTGCCAAAATGTCCACACATGTTGGCCAATATCTCTGCTGCAGTTGACAGGTGCAGTACGTGCTAGCAGTGCTACTTTACTATGATGCCCTTAAGATGTCTGTCAGTAGTCAATGGCACACATGTGGAAAGCAGATGTGACCCTCCACACACACTATGTCTATGAAGACAATCCCAATTTTAGTAGCAATAGTATATAGAACTGTAATAGTACACACATAAAGGTTTTCCATTCCTGAAAACCTGTGTGTGGTGTTTTTTCCTATGACTTCTTTGTGGTTATATGTTGCAGGCAATGATTGTCATTTGTATGTGTGGCCCATACAGTGTCCAGTTGTTCAGGTGTGAACTGCAGGCATAGTGGCTGTTCAATATTTTGTGCACTTCCTACATATGTATCTAACTGTACATATCTCTGCGTGTTAATATGTAGTCACATGTATCTCTCTCTCTCTATATATATATCTATATCTATATATATATATATATATATATATATATATATATATATATATATATATATATATATATATATATATATATATATTTATATCTACATATATGTGTCTGTGTATATGTATCCTGGGAATGTTGATAACTTCCACATTTTACATTTCCTATGGGAGCCAGACTGTACTGCATGATATGTTACCAATACCATCCTGACATCATACAAGTGGGATGTAGTACTGTTAACATCTTGTGCCCATGTCACGTCAGGTCCTGGTTATGGGATCTGCAACACTTAGTAGTGTATTGCATGGCAGATGTTTTTGGCTGTGAGGGGTATGCCTATTCGTACAAGACGTATATTGTTTGGGGCCTCTCCACATTATTAACGGTGCATGTGGACATATTTGTTTTTGTTAATCTACCTTTGCTATCTACAGATGTATGGCCACATATACCTATGTATATATGTATATATATATATATATATATATATATATATATATATATATATATATCAGCTTGCATATGTATAACTATTTCCGTATATACGTACACAGCTATATACCTGCATACGTATATGTACCTTGCTGTGCATATATCGACACACAGGTGTAGACATATATATATGTCGATGTAGGGATTTGCATGTATATATGTTCATATATATTTATATATATATATATGTATATATTTCTAAATATACACACACATATATATATATATATGTATATATATTATATATATATATATATATATATATATATATTTATATATATATGTATATATTTCTACATATATAGATATGTTGTATCTGTTAAGAAATTAATATATTTACACACACACATACATCTAGATGTTGGTTACATTCTCTATACTGTAGCATGACTGGGCTGGATGATATGTTTCTGAAAACAACAGATTTTTGTGTATTTTGTATGGCTTAGTGGTAAATTACTTTGTCTATAGTATGTAGGGTGCTGGGTTTGAGCCTTGCAGAGGCTGTTTATTGTTTTGCTGGGCAGAAAACGGGCTGTTGGATACAGAGTGATTAAGGCACTTCAAAGCAGTTGTAAGCGGGTGTGCGTGTCTTTGCACAGAGCTAAGCACTGCTAACTTCCAGTTACAGTTTCTTATACTCAGTAACCTTCCAGATTGCTTAATCTGTGTAGGCAGTGCTTACCCCTGTGCAAACACACAAAAACACACTTACTAGTGCTTACATATGCTTACTACTGCTTAGTTGTGCTTAGACCTGCTTACTAGTGCCTTAGTCATTATGACAATGATACTTCACATGACTTTCCTGCAGTACTCTAGTTCATAAATATGTGTTATTAAGTGGGTTTTGCAACATAAATATTGGTTATAACTTGCTTTGGCATGTTTTAAGCTGCTTTAACTGTAGCCAAGTGATGGGCACACCAGCGCACCTATGGTTAGCTTTAATCGGATTTAAAAAAAAAAATAAAAGGGTTTCTTCATTTACTTTTTCTGTACTGTTGCTGTTGTATACATGGAGAACTGTTGGTGGGGATCTGCGGACAACTATGAGTGATCTTGCTCATTTCTTCCCACTTTTTGCTGTTCTACATTGCAGGGGCATATTTATTCTGAGAGCTCTGCTCTCAGACAAGCCCCCTGCACTTGTACACGCTCCATGTAAGTCTAGGAGCTCAGGCAGCGTGGCTTCATTGATATGCATTGCGCTCTGCCGTCCTGCTCCTAAACGGGTGCTTCCGTGCAGGACTACTCTAGTCCTGCATGGAAGATTGGTGAATTTGGGGGATTGTGTGCATGCAGTAGAAATATGATTGCTGCTCAAGTTAAAATAAGTGTCGTCAGGAGGAAGGGAAATGCAGTTACTGAGTTTAGGCCTGTTAAATGTTTGTATTCATGAGATTGGAAATCTTCTGGAAAATAATCCCCCCAGATTCTCAAAAGCGTGCACGGAGTGCAAGATCGGTGCAGGAGCTCAAGCAGGCAATATGTCTGCTGTTCGATCCAGGAACAGTCTACATGGGAGTGCACGAGCGCTCCTGCACTAATCTTGCACGGACTAAGCCCTGGTTTGCAAATCACCCCATTTGCAGGTGAAATCCATGCAAATTATGTGATTTTGCAATCCAGGAAGCTTGCAACAGTCCATGCAAGACTAGTGCTATCTGCAGAAATGTACTCAGTTATAAGTGAGTACATTTCTGCAAAATTCAAAACAGAGCTATGACAGCTCCAAATAAAGGCTGCATATCAAGTAGTAAGCATGCCAATGGTCAAGTATAAGGCCATTAGCACTGCAAACAAAACCAAAAATAAAAAAACAACTTGTATTTTTTTTGGCCGATCTGAGCTGTTTAAGCATAGGGCAGTGGTGCACAAATGGGATCAGTGGGAAAATAATAAAATAAACCTAAAAAAAGCATTCTAAACAAAATCATTATTCTGCCATGCAAGTAAATGGCAGGCAGAAGACAACTTGGCAAGTGAGTAGTGGTTGCTAAGGGGGAAGGCTCAGTGTGAGACATGTAACTATGCATTAGCAGGCAATCCTATGCAAATGAGGGGAAGGATAGTGAATCCAAGTTTTCCCCAGTATGTGAGTCACATCCCAACAGTGTAAGTGTAGGAATAGCTTGGTGCAAACCTAGGAGGTAGGTGACATCATGGGGGGTATGTCAGGCATACTGTAAGCAGATTTGAGCCCTGTGGCTTGGGATTGGTCCTAGCGTAGCACAGCTAAGTGAGGGGTGTGTCTAAACCTGCTCAGCCCTCTGTACAAAGCCTAAGCGGGTGTGCGCACCACGCACCGGGTTTTACAGGAAGAAAAAAGATGTTAAACCAGGAAATAGCATCAGTGTGCAGATTTGAGCACTCTGTCAGCATGGCGCGCACACGGGCTTAAACAGGGAGGCAATGGGAAGGGAAAACAGCAATAGGAAGGTAAATAAGGAGAACTAGCTTAGCTGGCAGGTGAAATGTATCAGAATCAGCCAATTACACAGGCAGCAGACCAGCCCAGCCCAGAACAATACTATAAACTATGCAAACACCTTCTCCTCTGGTTTTTCCCACACTCTACACCACCCGTGTATACAAGCAAGGAAATTTTAACAAACAAACCTGAAAAATGCAGGCAACATAGAACAACATGTGCAAGAGGCTGAGGGTGGTGAGGATGTGAGGAGACAGAGAAGAGTGTACAGGCCCATGGTAATCAACCAGGGGCTACATGAGCTGGAGATAGTGGAGCACTAAAGGGTGGGCAGAGACCTCCTACAGCAAATAGTTGAGCTGTGCCGGCCACACCTGACACACCAAACTGACCAAGGGGAACCCATCCCAGTGGATTCCAAGGTATGTATAGGCCACAGGTACCTCCCAAAGCACAACCGGGGATATCATGGGTATTTCATAGGAATCAGCATCCAGAGTTTTCCACCAGTTTCTGGATGCCATGTCAGCACATGTCAGTGCGCATGTATAATTCCTCAACACCAGTGAGCTGTTGACCAGCAATATGTATCTCTTCCACCAAACAGTAGAATACCCTGGGGTAGTGGGTGCTATAGACTGCACACACAAATGCATCAAAGCACCACCCGGTGAGCAGGTAGGGCATACATCAACCAGAGGGGCATGCTCTCCATCAACTGCCAGGACATATGTGATGCCCAGGGCATTATAATGAATGTGAGTGCTGGCTGCCCTGGAAGTTATGACGATTCCCACATATGGCATGTGACACAGCTGCACCAGAGATTTACCAATGGGGACATCCCCTACGGTCACCTAGTGGGGAATGCTGGGTACACACTGGAGTCTTGGCTGATGACTCCCATCAGAAATGCACACACACCTGAGTAACAACTCCATATTGAGGCACACGCACAAGCCAGCTATATAATAGAGCATGTCTTTGGGATGCTCATGTCATGGTTCTGGTGTCTGGACACATCTGCTGGAACCTTGCAGTATTCACCAGCTACATGTACCCAAATTGTTATGGTATATGCTAAGCTACCCAATATGATCATGCGGAAACAGCTGCAGCAGGAACAATATGGGGCAGGGCCAAACAGCCCCCCACCATTGCCAAGGCCTGCACAGGTACAGCGTGACCCAGGAGGAACAACTTGAGCCTGCCCCAGTAGGCAGAAGGAGGCATGCCCAGTATGCCCTAGCCTTGGCAAAGAGGCAATGCATGGCACATGCACTGACACAGTAGGGACTCAGAGAATGACACCTCTCTCTGACTTGCACATACACTAAAAGGGATGCCAAACATGACACTACCTGTTTTCAACCATGTATAGGGAGTATACTATGTGCATCAGACATAGGCAGCCTTCCAGCACCATCCACAAGTCTGGCACATCCTCAAGGTAAGTCAGTCAATCTACCAATTGCCAAATGAACTAGAATGTGTCATTAACTGTAGCTATGGTATGGATGTGAGGATGCAAGGGAATTGGGTGGCTGAATGTTATGGCAGCAGACAGTAGACACCCATGGCACCATGACATCTGTATCCCATACTGGAGTCACCATAGTAGCCAGTACTATACAGAGTGACAAAACCCACTGCAGGAAATGTGCTGAGTGACATGTGTGTCTATATTAGCCACACATGCCAGTCAGGATGGTTCACATACCCAACAACAGTCTCAGTCAGCAGGACAGGTGTAGACAAACCCAAACAGAGCCTGTGCCATGACCACTGAATGATGGCTATGGTTACTCCCCCCCCCCCAGGCCTACACAGACAGAGCACAGCAGGGCAGGCAGTGGGATGTTAGTTCTGAAGGGTAGGAAGTCAGACAATAATATGTAGGGCAACCAAAGCCATGATCTGTAGTACACTGGTATGCCTCTTGTCAGCATGATAGTTAGCAATACAGAATGAAATAGAGTACCTGACATACTAGTACAGTCATAGCAAATGTGTACAAGTGTCACGTGTGCCCCCCACATCCTACATAGTAATGTAATAACAGTCAGGTGTGCTCCCCCAACCCTCAGTAGAAATGTAGAAATAGACAGGTGTGCCCCACATCCTACATAGTAATGTAATAACAGTCAGGTGTGCCCCCCCCCAATCCTGTGTAGAAATGTAGAAATAGTCAGGTGTGTGTCCCAGCCTACATAGTAATGTAATAACAGTCAGTTGTGTCTCCCAATCCTGTGTAGAAATGTAGAAACAGTCAGGTGTGCTCCCCTGCTATGCAAAAATGTAGTAACAGTCAAAGCCAAATGATCAATGGATACTGTGCAGAGACAGCATGCTACCTGTTGATGTACAACACAAAGGTCAGCACTGCAGCACAAACTACCTGGACACAATCCACGCATTCAATACAGATGGCCATACTGGGCATGCTCACACACTTAGCACATGAAGGCCATGTCTGCAAACACCAGTGGACCAGACATATCTGGCACCACTCATGCCTTGCACACACAGTGGATAGGAATACAGACATATATGTCAGGACAACACACTATAATAAGCCAAAGGTAGACATACATAGATGTGTGGAAGGGGGTGACTGTGACAAGGAGCCATCCAGGCCTGTACCATCCAGCACACAACCAAAGGGCCCCAAACACATGAGGTGCAGATGTCACTCAATGCAGATACTAGCCACCAGTATCTGTCACCATTACAGTGGTGCATGTGCCAGCTGTGCAAAATGACTGTTCAAGGAAATAATGATCTAGCAGCCCTATACTCGTACCTTTGAAATATGACCCTGTGTGTGCCCGTATGTTGTGTGTCAACCCCTAGATGAATGGGCTATGGCCCATACACACACACTGCCCTCCCCATAGCCCTACTATGACAAACCTGCTGAGGTCATCCAGTGTGAAATACACCTTTGGGACAGTTTTAGCCCAATAAGCTCTATGGCATGTCCCATAACTGCATGCTGCTGTAATGTGCTAAACTAGTTCAGTCGGAGTTCTAACCCCAGACTTGCCAACTGTGTGTGTGTTTGTGTGTGTCTCTGGCTGTGTAGAGAGCAATGCTTTTTAGGGTACTCACACTCCCTACAATTCATATACTCAATGTTGGCAAGGCTCTTGTCACCCACCTAGAAATACACCTCTGGCAAAGTTGTAGCCCAGTAATCTCTGTAGTGCATCCTGGAACTGCATACTGCTGTCGTGTGATAAAGTAGTTAGGTAGGTGTTCTAATTCCAAATATGGCAAGTGTGTGGGTGTGTCTATCTGACCCTGTCTGTGTAGAGAACAATGCTTTTTCGGGTACTCACACTGCTTACAATTCATCTACTCAATTCTGGCAAGGCTGCTGATGTCACCCACCTAGAAATACACCTCTTGCAAAGCTGTAACCCAATAATCTCAGTAGCATGTCCTGTAACTGTGCACTGCTGTTGTGTGATAAAGTAGTTTATTTTATTTTATTTTACATTTGTTGACCGGGCTAGTCCAACTGGATATATTTCCATTTTCAGTACAGGCCTGGGGAGAAAAGCTCCAACATAGCACAAAATATAATATACAATTGTATAACAAATAAAGTAAGAGGTATTTAGTATTAAAAGAAGGGGTTTAAAAAGAACAATACTAAGAAGGTTGAGTATAAAGTAATATAACAGTCATGTGATCGTTTGATAAGAGAGATACATTAGAGTTCATTGCTAGTTAACATATATACTTGTGGTTATATATGTTTTACAATTGCCAGTTTTAGCATACTGAGAGGTATGTAGAGTATGATGGTGTATCCAGAGGCAGTGTGAAGATAAAAACAGGAAAGGTAGTAGATTAATCAGGGTTAGTGCAGGGACATAACCAGTGTGATTTTAGGGGACTTTTGAGTTTTTGCTTAAAGAGTGACAGTGAAGGTAGTAGAGTGAGATCAATAGGTAGAAGGTTCCAGTGTTTCCCAGCAGTATTGGAGAAAAGGCTGTCGCCTGACAAGTTATAGGACTTACTTATGCTAGCAAGTAGTCTACTCGAAGAGCATAGGGAATTAAGATTATTATAAGGGGTAATGAGGTTAGTAAGTATTGGAGTATTATTTGGTTGGTAAAAGATTTTATGAGCAATGGTTAGTTGGGAAAAAGTTAGCATGTTGGGGAGTTCAAGCCAGTCTAGCTGCTTTAGATTCAGACAGTGGTGTGTTCGAAATGCATTGCCAGTGGCAAATCTGGCAATATTGTTATAGGAGTTTGATAGTTTGAGAAGATTATTTTTCTTTAGATTAGTATAAATAGGAGAAGCATAGAGAAGAGTTGACATTAAGTGAGAGTGGGCAATGGTGGTTCTAGCTATAGGAGTTAAGAAGGGTTTGATTCTATATAAGGAGCCCATTTTTCTGTTCACTGTTTGAATGGTGTTATTTATATGGTTATCGAAGTTAAGGTTGTTGTCAGTTGTAACTCCTAATAGTTTGGTGGTAGGATCGGGAAAGATGAGGTTACCATTGTTAGATTTAATAGAGAAGTCTATAGGAGAGGACCTATTAGCAGGAGTAAAGAGTAGGAGCTTGTTTTTTTTGGCATTCAAAAGGAGGCAGCATTTCAGGAACCAATCTTCTACTGAGTTGAATACTTTTTGAGTTAGAGAGTGTAGTTCAGAAATGGAGTTGGCAGAACATATAAGTGTGGAATCATCAGCATATTGAATGCAAGTGGCTTCAGGGACTGCTACATGAAGGTCATTGATAAATAGTGAAGAAAGAAGAGGTCCTAAAATGGAGCCCTTAGGGACTACAAGGGTGACTGGCAGGTGGGATGATAGTTTATTTTCCCAGAGAACTGCCTGTTGCCTATTGTTAAGGTAAGATTTGAACCATTGTATAGCTGGGGTATCTAGAGCAAGAAGTTCAAGAGTATTTATAAGCAGGGGATGATTAACCATATCAAAAGCCTTTGAAAGGTTGATGAAGAGTGCAGAAGAGAGGATGTTGTTATTACAGTTCTTATAAATGGAGTCAGTGAAAGATAGTAGAGCGGTGGTAGTGCTATGAAATGGCCTAAAGCCATGCTGGCACTTAGCCAGTATGTCGTGTTTAGTTAGGTGGTCTAGTAGCTGGTGGTGAATGCATTTTTCCATGACTTTTGCTAAAGGTGATAGTAGAGCTATTGGTCTGTAATTAGAGTAGTCGTTGGATTTGCCACCTTTATGTAGGGGGATGATATGGGAGATTTTCCAGATGTCTGGAATGATTCCTTCATTAATGGTTCGGTTGAGCAGGATGGATATGGGAAAGGCTATAACTTTGGCTGCTATTTGCAAATATTCAGAAAGTAACTGGTTGGCTGAAGGAGTGCAAGGCTTAAGTTTTAGTAAGATTTTGTAGATGAAAGTGGTAGAGATAGGGTGAAATTTAAATGTTGGTAAAGAATCAGCTAAAGAAGGAGGGAGCCTTGTGTTATCAGTGGAAAGCTGGCTAGCAAGGGATTGTATGGTTTCTGTAAAGTAGGTGTTGAAGTTGTTGGCTATTGTTAGTTAGGTAGGTATTCTAATCCCAAACATGGCAAGTGTGCCTTTCTGACCCTGTCTGTGTAGAGATTAATGCTTTTTGGAGTACCCACACTCCTTAAAATTCATATACTCAACTTTGGCAAGGCTGCTGATATCATCCACCTAGAAATACACCTCTGGGAAGGTTATAGCCCAATAATCTCCATAGCATGTCCTATAGCTGTGTACTGCTGTAGTGTGAAAAAGTTGTTAGGTAGGTGTTCTTATCCCAGAGATGGCAAGCATGTGTCTATCTGTGTAGAGAGCAATGCTTTTTAGGGTGCTCACACTCCTTAAAATTCATATACTCAGCTTTGGCAAGGCTGCTGATGTCGGCCACCTGGAAATACACCTCTGGGAAGATTGTAGCCTAGTAATCTCTATAGCATGTGTTGTAACTGTGTACTGCTGTAGTGTGATAAAGTAGTTAAGTAGGTGTTCTAATCCCACACATGACAAGTGTGTGTATGTCTGTATAGAGAGAAATGCTTTTTAGGGTACCCACACTCCTTACAATTCATATACTCAACTTTGGCAAGGCTGCTGATGTCACCCACCTAGAAATACACCTCTGGGAAAGTTTTAGTCCAGTATTCTCTGTAGTGCATGCCATAACTGCATACTGCTGTTGTGTGATTTGGAACTGTGATAGGGTTCCATCCCCACCCATGGCAGTTTTAGATGTTTTGTGTATGTTCCAATTTCTGTGTACAGAGCAATGCATTATAGGCTAGTCACACTCAGTACATTTCAAATGGCCTATTTTGGCATTCCTGCTGATGTCATTCATTGTGAAATACACCTTTGGTTGCGTCCTATAACAGCTTCATGCTGTAGTGTGATATTGACCTCTGTTAGTTGTTCTTGTTCTATACCCACCCATGTCAGTTGTGGATGTTTTGTGTATGTGTCACTGTTTGTATAGGGAGCAATGTATTTTAGGCTAGTCACACACAGTACATTTCAAATGGCCTACTTTAGCAATCCTGTTGATGACATTCATTGTGAAATAAACCTTTGGGGAAAGGGTTCTCTAGTAATCCCTGTGGTGTGTCTTATAAGAGCTCTATGCTGTAGTGTGATGTAGACATCTGTTAGGGGTTCTATACCCACCCATGTCAGTTGTGGATCTATTGTGTGTGTGTCACTGTCTGTGTAGGGTGCAATGCATTTTAGGCTAGTCACACTCACTACAATTCGAATGGCCTACTTTGGCAATCCTGCTGATGTCATCCAATGTGATATATACCTTTGGGGAAAAAGTGCATCAGTAATCTCCGTGGCATGTACTGTAACTGCATAGTGCTGTAGTGTAATAAACTAGTTTGGTAGGGGTTCTACTCCCAAACATGACAGGTGTGTGTGTGTTTGTAACTCATATCCTCTGTGGAAGTGGGTGTGAGTGTGTGGTCAATGTGGAGTGGGTTTTGCATATTTCTTATGTGGTGGCCCTACTATATATCACAATATCCACTGTACAGGGATAACAGATGTGAAATAGCTGAGAGGCTGGGGTGCAAAGCCATACCAATACATGTGACATCAAGGCCAGGCAATCACAGTTAACAACCCCAGTATTACCAGGAGCACACTCTCAACCCATGTCTCATACACACTCATGTCTAGGCAACAGCCAATATATGGGTAGTACACTGCATATTGGTCACTGATAGTAACTATGGGGTGATAGCTGTGGGCTACTGAGGGCATGTTTCCCTGTCCGTCTGTCCAATATGCATGTACATGCAGACAGTGCACCCTCCCCATGTTCTTCAATGGACACCTGCAACACCTGTGGTGCCATCACATGTGACCCACAAAGGACATACCATGTCTGACAACATGTCCTGCATTAACAGATGCCACTGACATCAGGGAATGCCATTAACATGCTATTAATGTAAGTGCAGGTTAAACCTTCTGCCCATTACCAGTTCCAGCCACAGCTGGGCAAGAATGGCACATCTGATGATATTCTGTGTTCACAACATGGGCTAGACACCCCAGGTACAGTTCCACATGTCACTGTACATGCATCTGGGAGGTGTGCATATCCCAGACACTGTCCATGTCATGGACTACGGAACACATACATGACGAGCGATGCACAGTATTGGCCGCACACAGTAGTCACCTATGTGACTGGATGGAGGATACAATACCCACCTGTGTGAGCAAATGCAGACACTACAGCTCTGAGCCACAACACAGACCATTGTCATGTGGCCTGATGCCAAGGTATACCCATCACCTAGCCTTGAACAGCCAGCTGGCACAGTTGATCACCACACACCTGTGCAGACATGCACCCATGCATGTCAGTACTGGCACCCTGTGTGTTTGTGTGTGTGTCGTATGGTGTGTATGTTTACATCCACACTCCCTACAACTCCCATGGGCATACTGAAGCATGCTGTCTGATGTCAGACACCTCCCCATACCCTTTGCCCATACAACTCCTGTATGACCCCTTGGTGCATGTGATACCTGCACAGTGCTGTGTTGTGGCAATCCCACTACCGATAAGTTGTAATCCTGGCCCTGCCAAGTGTGTCAATATGTGTGCATCCCTGCAAGAGTGTGGCTGTGTTAATGCTGGCACCTGTTCATGTGGACAGGCACGTGTATGTCACCTACTGTATAGCTACTGTATCCCTATTGCAGATGTCACCATCACATATATGTTCTGAGGGCTCCACAACAGGTAACCCATGTGACACATCCAATAACAACATAGAACTGTGGTCGCACTACATAGTTGTCATGGGTTTGATCACTTGTGCTGGTAGGTGTGTGACACAAGCATGCTTAAGTTTTACTCTCCCACCCCTCCCTGACTTGTCTTTGCCTGTGTCTGCCATTCTCATTCCCTCTCTGGTGGATGTGGAGACCTACATCTGCTTTGCATAGGCAGCAGCATGTGTATTTTAAGTGATGCTCATGATCAGCTGATGGCCTCTGCATGAATTACAGTCCTCCCCTAGCTGATTGCATGTGGAACAGCTGTGGTAACATTCCGAATGCCAATTGCTTGGAAACACACTCCAATATGTAGGATCATCATGTTGGTGTTGGCCCTCTTTATTCACTGTGAGTGGGAACTAGAAATGTTGTTTGGCAAACAGAATCTCAGATGGATTGGGGATTTACCTCTAACAACATACACTGTGGAAACAGAGCAACACATAGGAGGGGGATGTGCCTGACCTGACTACAGACTGTAAGTGTTGCTATACTGCATTTGGAGTACTGTTGGTTTAACAGTGTGTGTGTGTGTGTGTGTGTGTGTGTGTGTGTGTGTGTGTGTGTGTGTGTGTGTGTGTGTGTGTGTGTGTGTGTGTGTGTGTAGATATGACTGTCCTACATGTCTCAATACCTACTATGTTAGTTATATGTTTATGAGGAATCCCCATCTGCAGGGTCATCTGCAGACTGGGCAGTATGTTGTGCCTTTGGTTTCATGTGTTACCCACAGAGCATCTAACTGTGGACTGCAGAAGGTAGTGTGAGGATTGCAGTCTGTAAATGGTGAAAGCCATGACAGTTACTGGCTTCATATCCCTCATAGGACATATGTTGAAACAAACCCTGCTACAACAGTAAATGTATGAGGTTATCACAGAAACATGTCATTATTGGCCCTGTGTATGTGCTTCCAGCCACAACTCTGTCAACCTGTGTACATATGTCGTGCATGAAGTGGTGCATATGTGCTGTACACCATAATTAGTGTCATCATATCTGATAACAAGCCAGTGAGATATCAGACTGATACATGTTATGTACAGTAGGGGTTATATTTGATAACATAATCTAGACATTCTGTGGATGGTTGTACAGTGCTGAGGTCTGTGTACTTATGGTGAATGTCGACAGTGTGTGTATTGTTAATATGTACTTTAGCCTGTGTACAGACTGTGGTAGATGTCATTGTTCTAGGTCCTGTCCTATCTGATGTTACATGCTGCTCCACTGTATGGTAACGTATTGGTGTACATGTTTGTAGGGCCATACATACACATGTCCCATACCACAGACAGCCATCAGACCAAACTGTGTAGCAGCCCAGTATATGTAGAGTCATTCTGTGAGTAGCACAGATTAGGATGATGTCGACCAGATAGTCCATATATTGTAATATTGTGCTAGCTTAACATATGTGGGTGTGACTGTGTTCACATTGGTTGTGGTTATGCACTTTCACACAGGTGTATACCTCTGGACTGTACAGAGTGTGTCAGAATGTCCCCATATATTGGCCAATATCTCTGCTGCAGTCCACAGGGGCATTACGTGCTACCAGTGGAACTTTACTATGATGTCCTTAGGATGTCTGTCAGTAGCCAAATAGCCAAAAGCACACATGTTATAAGCACATGTGACCTCCAACACACACCATGTCCGTGAAGACAATACCAATGATAGTAGCAATAGTCTACTAATATATCTTCTATACATACCTGACATCCCCTTGCACTATGACTGTGGGACTATAGAGGCTGGCTAGGGCTATACTCCATGTCCAGGACATATGGTGGAAATATATGTACATATTATTATCCAGATAGCCATATATATATGATTACACATGTGTAGTACTTCCAATTACCACTGCCATGGCAATCATTTACTCTAAACCCCTACATCACGTGGGCATGGTCCCTTTACATTTACTGTGTGATGGACATCCTTCCTGTGTGTGGGCATCAGTGTTACAGACAGCAGTTAGCAATACCTCTTACAGGAGAACTGGCACACTCAGGCAGGCTGCATATTTGTAGGAGTTTCAGGAACTACAGACAGAAGAGTGTGCGTAGAGTTGTGTTATGCTTTGTATAGTACTGGTGTTACAGGGTGTGGGTGTACATTCTAGTTTACCTTGGAATGCAGTCTGTCTACATAGCTCTCAACTGTGGGCCTATCCTCTTGGTCGCAAAAGGTGGGCCTATCATGTGTTGTCTGTCCACCATACAGGTCCTGTGTCAGATTTTTCACTGGCAGTGTGTGTGTTGAGTTCTTTCAGTACATGGCTACATCCATTTCTGTTTCTAACCTCAATTCCCTGACTTAGGGAATGTTGCAGACTATCCTGTAACACCATCAACTTGCTTAGTGTATGGCAACAGTTTTCCACATTTGTGCCTGTGTTCCAGCCCCTCTCCTCCACCTACATACCAAGCTCTGCACATATGACATGTTGTCGGGGGTTGTTCTGTAATGGGCTGTGAGTATATCACACTGCCATTGCTGCCATCAGTCCACTGCTGTTGTATCCCCCACACATACGGTGGGGCTGGAGCCATATATGTGTGCGTGTAACCTACACAATACACATGTGCCCTTATGCACTCCAGAGGCCAGTGTATGTAACAGTGGTATATGGGCCTATATTATTGAGTGTAGGTTGGGAGCACCATAAATGACCTAGGTTGTTACAAAATGTGGGGGTATCAGGGGTGAGCTGCCTTAAGGTATCTGGATGTACACTCCCGTATACATCACCTATATTTACATTACTTACATAAATTGGGTTTATGCAAGCCTACTGCCTTCTGCCATACAGACTGTTCTGCTTGTCAGTGTGCTTGTGATGGTGTCAGTTATGCCTTGTTATGTAGCAGTTACAACCAATTTGGTTACATGACATCTTTACCACCTAGTGATTTTGTACAGAGTGTAGATAAAGGCTGCTGAACTATACACCTGCATTACATACTGTTGATTGTTTGGTATCCTGTGGTCCAGTCTGTCCTCACTATTGTACAATTTGAAGGGCTTGGCCTGGTCAGCAACAGTTGTGAACCTTTCCAGACTACTGTATTAGTATAACTGTTTCACAGTTGCATTACTCTGTTTATATGGATGTCAGTGTCTAAACAGCTGTATGACATAGCATATAGAACTGTAATAGTACACAATTAAAGGTTTTCCATTTCTGCAAACTTGTGTGTGGTGTTTTTTCCTATGACCTCTCTGTGGGCATATGTTGCAGGCAGTAATTGTCACTTGTATAGGAGGCCCATACAGTGTCCAGTTGTTCAGGTGTGAACTGTAGGCATAGTGGCTGTTCAATATTGTGTGCACCTTCTACATATGTATCTTACTGTACATATATCTGCGAATGTATGTGTAGTCACATGTATATATATATATATATATATATATATATATATATATATATATGTGTGCATATCTGTATCTGCATATCTGTGTCTGTGTATCTGTATCCTGGGGATGTTGATGGCTTCCACATTTTACATTTCCTATGGGAGGCAGACTGTACTGCATGATATGTTACCAATACCAGCCTGACATCATACAGGTGGGATGTAGTACTGTTAACATCTTGTGCCCATGTCATGTCAGGTCCTGGTTATGGGATCTGCAACACTTGGTAGTGTATTGCAGGGTGGACATGTTTAGCTGTGGGGGTGGGATGCCTATTCGTACAAGACGTATAGTGTGTGGGGCCTCTCATTCCTATTAATGGTGCATGTGGACATATGTGTTTTTGTTAATCTGCCATTACTTTCTACAGATGTATTGCCATATATATATATATATATATATATATATATATATATATATATATATATATATCTGCTTACATATATATAACTATGTCCGTATATACCTACATAGATATATATCTGCGTACACATATGTAACTTGCTGTATATATGTAGACATATAGGTGTAGACAGATATATGTGTCAATGTTGGCATTTGCATGTATATATGTTCATATATATATATATATATATATATATATATATATATATATATATATATATATATATATATATATATATATATATCTATATATATATATATATATATATATATATATATATATATATATATATATGTATATATTTTAGACACACAAACACACACACACACACACACACACACACACACACACACACACACACACACACACACACACACACACATATATATATATATATATATATATATATATATATATATATACACATATATAGATATGCTGTATCTGTTTAGATATTAATATATTTACACACACATACATCTGGAAGTTGGTATACATTCTCTGTACTGTTGCATGCCTGGACTGGATGATATGTTTCTGAAAACATCAGATTTATTTATATCTGGCATGGCTTAGTGGTAAATTACTTTGTCTATGGTGTGCAGGTTCCTGGGTTTAAGCCTTGCAGAGGCTGTTTATTTTGCTGCTGGGCAGAACACAGGCCATTGCATACAGAGTGATTAAGGCACTTTTAAACAGTTGTAAGCAGTTTTGTTCGGGTTTGCATGGAGGTAAGCACTTCTAACTTCCGATTACAGCTTCTTACACTCAGTTAGCTTCTACATTGCTTAACCAGTGTGGGCATTGCTTACCACCATGCAAACAGGCATAAACCAGCTTACTGCTGCTTAAAAGTGCTTACTCCCACTTACTCCCATGCTAATTTCTTTCAAAGAAAAGAAAAAGAGGTTGATAGGAAAGTGGTGAAAAAAGGGGCACAAAGAGGGAAAGACAGTAGGGAAAAAAGCCAGGGATGTGCAGGAAGGCTGTAGGGAAGGTCCATAGTTGCCTATTTCTTCTACAGCAACAGCTGTGCATATACAATAAATTTGGAGGTAGATTTGGATACTCAAAGCCCTGGGTGGGGGAAGAGGACAACAATAATAAGTTGTGATGCCAATTATACCGGATTACGTGTCTAGTGGACAGGTGTGCAAAATGAACAGCTATGTATGGGGCGAGAGTTTTTTGTGGGAACAGATTGCCCTTTTTTTCTCTTTCAGGTGAGAGTGGGATGTTGAGGAGGGGTAGTGGGTATATTTGGGGAGGTAGGTTGGGTAGGTTAACAGACAAGACAAACAAGGCGCATACAGGGTCGGTATATGACACATGTGGGGGGTAAACACCTTGGATGGGGAGCGTTGTTTGGAAGTCGCAAGCCCATGATCCCCCAAATGGAAACAGTGAGACTGAGGTCTCCACCCATGGGCAGTCACCACTGCACCTTCGCGTCCCCAAAGATGGCAGTACTGGGGACTGCGTAGGAGGGGCAGGTTCACCCTTTAATTTCACCACATGGCCCTCAAGCTAGTGTAGCTGGTCTCGAATCTCCTTGTCGAGCTCCCTATGCACCATGGACAGGACCTGATGGCAGGTAACAGATGCCTCTCTGCCCCCGCTCCCGGGGGCAGCCAAGCCCCATCCCCTGTGACAGTTCCACCTGAAGGTGGTGCAGGGCCAACAGAGGAGGAGGTCCCAGGCTGGGCTCCAGACGTGCTGTTGCCCAGTGCCAAGGCCAGCTGAGGTGGGACAGGTGGGTCCGCTGGGACCAGACATCCCATATGAGCTATGGTGTTGCAGTTTTAAGAAAGATATCAGTTAGTCATAGTCAACAGCATTCAGGATTATAAAATACAACAAAAAAACAGGCTTAAATAGTGGGAAGTATACTTGCTGTGTTCAATTCAAGTCAGTCACAAAAGGTAACCAAATGTTCCACAAAAAGAAACGAAGCTGTAACCTACAAACTGCTTTACTTTGCGAACTCTTAATCCAATAAAAAAGAGTCAAAATCACCATAGAGTGTTCATTCGAACCTACTCATCCACTGGGCAATAGCTTGTAGAAAAAAACATGCAGCCAGCATGTAAAAATAAATCCAAGCGTCCAGTAGAAACCACGTTTATTAAAATAATTAGAACACAGGGCTAGCGCTTTCAACGAATCTTCATCAGGCCACTAACAAACAAACATACTAGCATCCCTTTTATAGCAAAATGCTAGAGTCAACTACTGATGTCACATCCTGTTTGGACATACTGAAGTCAACTCTTGTTTGGCATCTACTTTTCCGAAGTACAAGCAAACACAGGAGGGTTATGGCTGACAAAGTTTGCAGATGACTGCAAACTGGGCGCCATAGTAGAAAACACATCTGACACAGATATCCTTCAGAAGGGTCTCACAGAAACGGATAACTGGTGCCAGAGCCATGGCCTAAAGTTAAATGCCAAAAAATGCATAGTCATACCCTTCGGGAAAAACAAGGTTACCCCTAGCTACCAAATAGGTGGCAATCCACTGAGTACAGAAGAAGTTATCAGGGACCTGGGGACCCAGGTTGATAGTAGTCTGTCATTTGACACCCATGTAGCTAAAGTAGTTAGGAAGACCTTCTACATTGCCCACCTTATCATGAAGGATTCTCATCTAGATCAAGGGAGGTCATAGTCTCCCTATACTCATCACTCATCAGACCAATGATTGAGTACAATGCCCCATTCGAATGTATCTGACCCGACACTTGCAGCAGCTGGAGAGGCCACAAAGTTCCTCACCAAAAGGATAAAGGGTCTCAAACATCTGTCCTATGCTGCCCGACTGAAAGAACTCCAGCTCTATTCAGTCGCCACCGCTGCTCAGAGGTGACCTTTGCCTAACATACAAGGCCATGTCAAACCCAGATTTGATGAATATGCTTCACCTCAAAAATCTAGATCCGTCAGAGCCACAAGGGCGGAGACTTAAACCTCGACACGTATTAATAGGGCGTGCTGGAGGATAGATTCATCACCCAAAGACTTCCTATGCTGTGGAATAAAATCCCGGTATATGTGAGGCAGAGCACCTCGCTGGCCTTGTTCAAGAGAAATCTTGACCAATGGATGGGAGATAGCAGATATACCCCAGGGATTACCTCAGTGTCACTGCTCAACAGAGGCACAGCAAAATAATGGGTATAGTTCCCCATACTAAAGGGGTGGCGTAAGCCACAAAACTATGGGCTAGGCTTGTAAATGCCCTTGGGCAGATAGCCTAGTATGAACCTATGAACCTATGAACCTATGTCACATCCTGTTATACATAAAATATTTAAACTGACATCACTTTTGTAGTAAAACGCTACAAACAACTCTGATGCCACATCCTACTAAATGTAAAATCTTATAAAATGTTTTAAATCATTTAAAATATTTAAAATATATATGCAGACATTTTGTAAACAGTGTACAATAAAAATGTTCTAAAATAACATTTCACCCTACTTTAACTGCTGCTGCATGTAACATCCAAATGTTTTAAAATAATTTAAATATCTATGTAACCATCTCATAGACAGTATGCAGCAAATAAGGTGTTTCACAATTACATACTATCTTCCTATAAATACTGCACTTATATGCATACTAGTAACAAAAATGGCATGCGTGTTTAGTATTTAATAATAAGCGATATAATCCCATTTGAAATACTTGTATGTATAAATACATGTTTAAAATAGGGATCAAATTAATAAAGATATTAATATCTACACATGAGCTATTTAGCATAATTATAACTGTACAAAATGATCATTCAAAAGACTGCATCTAAAATTTGTACAGCGTGTGCTCTAAATATCATAATATCTGTAACAGCATAAATCATTCAAAACAGATATGTACGCAAAGATGTTAATAACAGCTGATATTATAAACATAAAATATATGAGACTAAATGTGCAAAATCAGGTGAAATATGTGTGCTGGATGAAAGAGGAATACAAGGTGTATCAGCATCTTTCATAACAATTGGCCCCTAATGAGCCTGCAGAGTAAAATACAGAGACAACGATGGAAACAGAAATGGAAAAATGTGAGGTACGAAAATGTTATAAATATAAAAGTAAAACCAGACAGAAGTTAATAAGGGTGGCAAAGGGGTGAAAAGCTTCAATGAAATTTCCTAGCTTTAAGTATAGGTTTGATGGAGACTCTGTCATTGAGGCCTGGGTACAAATCAGCCCTAAGCCTGATGATCCATTTGGCCTCTATCTGTTCCGTGGTGTTAAAAATATCTCCTCTTCTACGAGATAGAACATTGTTTTGAATTACTTGAAACAAAAAGCTATGTTGGGTAGATGTATTAATTACATGCCTAGACAGAGCATTTGAAGAACATCTGACTTTGATTTTATATAAGTGTTCCCTAATTCGGTCTTTAAACTTTCTGTCCGTCTTCCCTACATAAAACGCAGGGCAGTGTACACAGGTTGCCAGGTACACCACATGGCGGGTCTCACAAGTGGCAGAAACTGTGAAATGAAATTCTTGTCCTGTAATAGGATGATTAAATTTATCGGTTTCTTTAATGAATTTGCAATAATTGCATTTTTGACATTTTTTAGTCATTTTATGATTACTAGTTGTACTTATGTCACACCTATTCGGACCACATAACATTCTGTGTAAATTCAACTTATTTTTATATGTAAATTTTGGTTCTTGGCTCAATATCTCAGAAATAACTGGATCTGTTAGCAAGATGTCCCAGTGTTTTCGATATATGCTTTCAATACTATTTACATCTTGTGTAAAATGTATCGGTATTCTGATAACTCCACTGCTAGTTTTGGTGATACTACTATCATCTCGTTTACTAGAGAAGTAGGGAAAAGCCCTGCCTTCTCTCAATTCACCTATGATACCTAAAGAAGCATCAACTTCTGTTACCATGTAAGACCTGTCTATAAATTTATTCCTCAAGTCTTCTATGCCTGTTTTAAAGCATGAGTCTTCAGAAAACAGCCTAGATACCCTCATGGCTTGACTTTTGACGATGTTACCAAAGACATGCTTAGGATGCATGCTGCTTCGATGGAGAAAGTTATTTCTACAGCAATCCTTTCGAAAAACTCCAGTGTTAAGTATACCATTTGGTAGTTGTTCAACATATACGTCTAAATAGGGTATGACATCTTTGGAATTAACCATATAAAATCTTAAAAAACTGGTGTCTTGATTTATTTTATCATAGAAAGACCTCAATTGTTCTTCATCACCTTTCCAAATAAAGAAGAGGTCATCTACAAACCTAGTGTAGAAAGAAACATTCTGACAAAATTCCTCCATCTGAAATAGAGAAGAAACTTCCCAGTAAGCCATAACCAGGTTGGCGTAGCTATTGGCACAAGAAGTGCCCATAGCTACGCCATCCCTCTGAAGATATACTTGACCATTAAACAAGAAAATATTATTTGTTAATACAATTTCCATCAATTCCGTGATAACTTCTATCCTTCCTTCGGAGAATGTGCCATCTCTAGTAAGAATCCTACTTATGCTATTGAGTCCTCATGATTAGAATAACAGTAAAAGAGAATTGACATCAAGTGTCACAAACAATTTATGCTGGAAACCATCACTCACCGAGGTATTCTCATATAGTTTAATTAGGAATTGTTTAGTATCTTTCGACGTGTGTGTACTTGTCCACTATGGGTCTTAATAAGGACTCTAAATAGATGGAAATTGGCTCGGTGATCCAGCCCTTCCCTGCAACAATTGGCCTCATAGGTGGATCCAAGCCATTTTTGTGAATCTTGGGTATTCCCTGTATAATGGGTATCATTGGATGTTCCACTACAATGTATGTGAATAATTCTTGATTAATCTTACCCTCATTCAACATAACATTTAATCTACTAGAAACATCTGATATGATCCTATTCACTCTACTATCATTGATTTTCAAATAAAAGACAGAATCATCCAGCATATTGCACATTTTATCAATATAAAACTCCATATCCATGATAACTACAGGACCACCTTTGTCGGCTGGTCTTATCATAATGGTCCTATCATCTTTCAGGCCATTAAGTGCTTTCCTTTGTACTGGTTTCAGATTGCCAAACCATCTCTTTTTTCTATTATTTGCATCATTTTCATTTAATCTTTGCTCAACCAGTTTCGAATAAGCCTCGATAAGTGGGTGGTTGCATGGAGTGTAAGTACTTGGTTTTCTAAACGGATGGGGTAAACTAGTGCTATTACGAAAATCAACCTTCATTTGGAGGTTCTGTATAAACATTTTCAAATCAATAATGCTATTTGTGATATCGCTTCTACTACAGGGAATAAATGTTAGACCCTTCTCCAAGACATACTTTTCTTCTTCCGTTAAAAGCTTACTTGATATGTTCCACACTATTGATTCTTGGTCCCTTGCCAAATCTTTTTTAGTGTAGGACCAGCCTGTACTGGTCCTGCTGGTCTCTTTTTCTGCCTTCCCCTGCTCATAGACCGTTCCCTTGCCCCCCCACCCCCACTCCATTGATTGGCGATGGGGAAAGGGACTGATTCAGTACTCATACTATTGAATCTAGTTTTGGCGTCCATGTCTAGGCTAATTTTATCTACTGTTTTCAGATTTTTATTCATAATCTTATTAACATTATCGTCCTCATTCTCTATATGTTCACATATATCTATCCTTGTATTGGCATCTTCAAATACAGATATATTGTGAACATTACCAGCGGGGGAAGAGCATGTATCATTAGTACCATCCTGGTGTATTATTGCTGTGGTAACAATGGTATTTTCTTACCCCTGACTGTTTATCTATGACAATAACATTAGAACCATCAGCATTGGTGTCTGGCCCATCTCTGGCCAGACCAATATTGGTATTGTCTTTCATTTCATTTTGAAGGCGTGTGTTCTTCCATCCCTTGGCTCCATTCTCCACTCTGGGCCAAGTAAAGACATGGCCTTTTTTAAAATCGTCTATATCCCTTCTAAGTTTATCACATTTTTGCTGTAACAGTTTTTTCTCATAAATGAAAACGCTGTCTAACATTTTGTCAATAGATGCTTCTACCACTGGTCTAGGGTACATGGTAGAAAAGCTCTGCTGTTGCTTCTGTAGTTTCTCCCTCAATGATGTTTCATGAGGTAAGAAGTAATTGTTCATTAGCTCCATGTACTTCAGGCTAGTATCTAAGTTTAACTGTTGCCATGACTATAACAAATCTTTATACACAGTACCTGTAGTTGGCATCTTCAGGATCCTTAAACCTCTTGGAACGATTTTGCGAGTAATGCATGCTTCGAAGTGTTGCCTCTGCAACTGGAGGCGTTTCAGTTTAAATCTCCTTCCATTTCTTGTACTAGAGTTTCAAGCCCTCGATAATCTTCTTTGCAACTCTGTTCATCATATGTCTCAGCCAATGGACTGAAAGATAACAGTGGATTAATGTCACTAGTAACAGCATCTTCAAATCTGCTCTTAATATTAGATGTACCTGACTTGGTACTTCTAAGCATATCAGGATTGTAGGGTAGTTCAACTGTTGAATTTTGACTGCTTCCCTCAGCCATGAGTGCGTGAGCAAAATAAATCAAGTTTAAAACAAAGAATAATGCTCACTACACTCTGTTAGCCTGATAATAAACAAGACTTATAAAATACAACAAAAAAACAGGCTTAAATAGTGGGAAGTATACTTGCTGTGTTCAATTCAAGTAAGTCACAAAAGGTAACCAAATGTTCCACAAAAAAACGAAGCTGTAACCTACAAACCGCTTTACTTTGCGAACTCTTAATCCAATAAAAAAAGAGTCAAAATCACCATAGAGTGTTCATTCGAACCTACTCATCCACTGGGCAATAGCTTGTAGAAAAAACATGCAGCCAGCATGTAAAAATAAATCCAAGCGTCCAGTAGAAACCACGTTTATTAAAATAATTAGAACACAGGGCTAGCGCTTTCAACGAATCTTCATCAGGCCACTAACAAACAAACATACTAGCATCCCTTTATAGCAAAATGCTAGAGTCAACTACTGATGTCACATCCTGTTTGGACATACTGAAGTCAACTCTGATGTCACATCCTGTTATACATAAAATATTTAAACTGACATCACTTTTGTAGTAAACGCTACAAACAACTCTGATGCCACATCCTACTAAATGTAAAATCTTATAAAATGTTTTAAATCATTTAAAATATTTAAAATATATATGCAGACATTTTGTAAACAGTGTACAATAAAAATGTTCTAAAATAACATTTCACCCTACTTTAACTGCTGCTGCATGTAACATTCAAAATGTTTTAAAATAATTTAAATATCTATGTAACCATCTCATACACAGTATGCAGCAAATAAGGTGTTTCACAATTACATACTATCTTCCTATAAATACTGCACTTATATGCATACTAGTAACAAAAATGGCATGCATGTTTAGTGTTTAATAATAAGCGATATAATCCCATTTGAAATACTTGTATGTATAAATACATGTTTAAAATAGGGATCAAATTAATAAAGATATTAATATCTACACATGAGCTATTTAGCATAATTATAACTGTACAAAAATAATCATTCAAAAGACTGCATCTAAAATTTGTACAGCGTGTGCTTCTAAATATCATAATATCTGTAACAGCATAAATCATTCAAGACAGATATGTGCACACGCAAAGATGTTAATAACAGCTGATATTATAAACATAAAAATATATGAGACTAAATGTGCAAAATCAGGTGAAATATGTGTGCTGGATGAAAGAGGAATACAAGGTGTATCAGCATCTTTCATAACAATTGGCCCCTAATGAGCCTGCAGAGTAAAATACAGAGACAACGATGGAGACAGAAATGGAAAAATGTGAGGTACGAAAATGTTATAAATATAAAAGTGGGCCAATTGTTATGAAAGATGCTAGTATGTTTGTTTTTACATGCTGGCTGCGTGTTTTTTCTACAAGCTATTGCCCAGTGGATGAGTAGGTTCGAATGAACACTCTATGGTAATTTTGACTCTTTTTTATTGGATTAAGAGTTCGCAAAGTAAAGCGGTTTGTAGGTTACAGCTTCGTTTCTTTTTGTGGAACATTTGGTTACCTTTTGTGACTGACTTGAATTGAACACAGCAAGTATACTTCCCACTATTTAAGCCTGGTTTTTTGTTGTATTTTATAAGTCTTGTTTATTATCAGGCTAACAGAGTGTAGTGAGCATTATTCTTTGTTTTTAAACTACGTGATTTATTTTTTGCTCACGCACTCATGGCTGAGGGAAGCAGTCAAAATTCAACAGTTGAACTACCCTACAATCCTGATATGCTTAGAAATACCAAGTCAGGTACATCTAATATTAAGAGCAGATTTGAAGATGCTGTTACTAGTGACATTAATCCACTGTTATCTTTCAGTCCATTGGCTGAGACATATGATGAACAGAGTTGTAAAGAAGATTATCGAGGGCTTGAAACTCTAGTACAAGAAATGGAAGGAGATTTCCTTAAACTGAAACGCCTCCAGTTGCAGAGGCAACACTTCGAAGCATGCATTACTCGCAAAATCGTTCCAAGGGGTTTAAGGATCCTGAAGATGCCAACTACAGGTACTGTGTATAAAGATTTGTTATATTCATGGCAACAGTTAAACTTAGATACTAGCCTGAAGTACATGGAGCTAATGAACAATTACTTCTTACCTCATGAAACATCATTGAGGGAGAAACTACAGAAGCAACAGCAGAGCTTATCTACCATGTACCCTAGACCAGTGGTAGAAGCATCTATTGACAAAATGTTAGACAGCGTTTTCATTTATGAGAAAAAACTGTTACAGCAAAAACGTGATAAACTTAGAAGGGATATAGACGATTTTAAAAAAGGCCATGTCTTTACTTGGCCCAGAGTGGAGAATGGAGCCAAGGGATGGAAGAACACACGCCTTCAAAATGAAATGAAAGACAATACCAATATTGGTCTGGCCAGAGATGGGCCAGACACCAATGCGGATGGTTCTAATGTTATTGTCATAGATAAACAGACAGGGGGTAAGAAAATACCATTGTTACCACAGCAATAATACACCAGGATGGTACTAATGATACATGCTCTTCCCCCGCTGGCAATGTTCACAATATATCTGTATTTGAAGATGCCAATACAAGGATAGATATATGTGAGCATATAGAGAATGAGGACGATAATGTTAATAAGATTATGAATAAAAATCTGAAAACAGTAGATAAAATTAGCCTAGGCATGGACGCCAAAACTAGATTCAATAGTATGAGTACTGAATCAGTCCCTTTCCCCATCGCCAATCAATGGAGAGGGGTTGGGGGAGCAAGGGAACGGTCTATGAGCAGGGAAGGCAGAAAAGAGACCAGTAGGACCAGTACAGGCTGGTCCTACACTAAAAAGATTTGGCAAGGGACCAAGAATCAATAGTGTGGAACATATCAAGTAAGCTTTTAACGGAAGAAGAAAAGTATGTCTTGGAGAAGGGTCTAACATTTATTCCTCTAGTAGAAGCGATATCACAAATAGCATTATTGATTTGAAAATGTTTATACGAACCTCCAAATGAAGGTTGATTTTAATAGCACTAGTTTACCCCATCCGTTTAGAAAACCAAGTACTTACACTCCATGCAACCACCCACTTATCGAGGCTTATTCGAAACTGGTTGAGCAAGAATTATATGAAAATTATGCAAATAATAGAAAAAAGAGATGGTTTGGCAATCTGAAACCAGTACAAAGGAAAGCACTTAATGGCCTGAAAGATGATAGGACCATTATGATAAGACCAGCCGACAAAGGTGGTCCTGTAGTTATCATGGTTATGGAGTTTTATATTGATAAAATGTGCAATATGCTGGATGATTCTGTCTTTTATTTGAAAATCATTGATAGTAGAGTGAATAGGATCATATCAGATGTTTCTAGTAGATTAAATGTTATGTTGAATGAGGGTAAGATTAATCAAGAATTATTCACATACCTTGTAGTGGAACATCCAATGATACCCATTATACAGGGAATACCCAAGATTCACAAAAATGGCTTGGATCCACCTATGAGGCCAATTGTTGCAGGGAAGGGCTGGATCACCGAGCTGATTTCCATCTATTTAGAGTCCTTATTAAGACCCATAGTGGACAAGTACACACACATACTGAAAGATACTAAACAATTCCTAATTAAACTATATGAGAATACCTCGGTGAGTGATGGTTTCCAGCATAAATTGTTTGTGACACTTGATGTCAATTCTCTTTTTACTGTTATTCCTAATCATGAGGGACTCAATAGCATAAGTACGATTCTTACTAGAGATGGCACATTCTCCGAAGGAAGGATAGAAGTTATCACGGAATTGATGGAAATTGTATTAACAAATAATATTTTCTTGTTTAATGGTCAAGTATATCTTCAGAGGGATGGCGTAGCTATGGGCACTTCTTGTGCCAATAGCTACGCCAACCTGGTTATGGCTTACTGGGAAGTTTCTTCTCTATTTCAGATGGAGGAATTTTGTCAGAATGTTTCTTTCTACAATAGGTTTGTAGATGACCTCTTCCTTATTTGGAAAGGTGATGAAGAACAATTGAGGTCTTTCTATGATAAAATAAATCAAGACACCAGTTTTTTAAGATATTCTATGGTTAATTCCAAAGATGTCATACCCTATTTAGACATATATGTTGAACAACTACCAAATGGTATACTTAACACTGGAGTTTTTCGAAAGGATTGCTATAGAAATAACTTTCTCCATCGAAGCAGCATGCATCCTAAGCATGTCTTTGGTAACATCGTCAAAAGTCAAGCCATGAGGGTATCTAGGCTGTTTTCTGAAGACTCATGCTTTAAAACAGGCATAGAAGACTTGAGGAATAAATTTATAGACAGGTCTTACACGGTAACAGAAGTTGATGCTTCTTTAGGTATCATAGGTGAATTGAGAGAAGGCAGGGCTTTTCCCTACTTCTCTAGTAAACGAGATGATAGTAGCATCACCAAAACTAGCAGTGGAGTTATCCGAATACCGATACATTTTACACAAGATGTAAATAGTATTGAAAGCATATATCAAAAACATTGGGACATCTTGCTAACAGATCCAGTTATTTCTGAGATATTGAGCCAAGAACCAAAATTTACATATAAAAATAAGTTGAATTTACACAGAATGTTATGTGGTCCGAATAGGTTTGACATAAGTACAACTAGTAATCATAAAATGACTAAAAAATGTCAAAAATGCAATTATTGCAAATTCATTAAAGAAACTGATAAATTTAATCATCCTATTACAGGACAAGAATTTCATTTCACAGTTTCTGCCACTTGTGAGACCTGCCATGTGCTGTACCTGGCAACCAGTGTACACTGCCCTGCGTTTTATGTAGGGAAGATGGACAGAAAGTTTAAAGACCGAATTAGGGAACACTTATATAAAATCAAAGTCAGATGTTCTTCAAATGCTCTGTCTAGGCATGTAATTAATACATCTACCCAACATAGCTTTTTGTTTCAAGTAATTCAAAACAATGTTCTATCTCGTAGAACAGGAGATATTTTTAACACCACGGAACAGATAGAGGCCAAATGGATCATCAGGCTTAGGGCTGATTTGTACCCAGGCCTCAATGACAGAGTCTCCATCAAACCTATACATAAAGCTAGGAAACTTCATTGAAGCTTTTCACCCCTTTGCCACCCTTATTAACTTCTGTCTGGTTTTACTTTTATATTTATAACATTTTCGTACCTCACATTTTTCCATTTCTGTTTCCATCGTTGTCTCTGTATTTTACTCTGCAGACTCATTAGGGGCCAATTGTTATGAAAGATGCTGATACACCTTGTATTCCTCTTTCATCCAGCACACATATTTCACCTGATTTTGCACATTTAGTCTTATATATTTTTATGTTTATAATATCAGCTGTTATCAACATCTTTGCGTGTGCACATATCTGTCTTGAATGATTTATGCTGTTACAGATATTATGATATTTAGAAGCACACGCTGTACAAATTTTAGATGCAGTCTTTTGAATGATCATTTTTGTACAGTTATAATTATGCTAAATAGCTCATGTGTAGATATTAATATCTTTATTAATTTGATCCCTATTTTAAACATGTATTTATACATACAAGTATTTCAAATGGGATTATATCGCTTATTATTAAATACTAAACACGCATGCCATTTTTGTTACTCGTATGCATATAAGTGCAGTATTTATAGGAAGATAGTATGTAATTGTGAAACAACTTATTTGCTGCATACTGTCTATGAGATGGTTACATAGATATTTAAATTATTTTAAAACATTTTGAATGTTACATGCAGCAGCAGTTAAAGTAGGGTGAAATGTTATTTTAGAACATTTTTATTGTACACTGTTTACAAAATGTCTGCATATATATTTTAAATATTTTAAATGATTTAAAACATTTTATAAGATTTTACATTTAGTAGGATGTGGCATCAGAGTTGTTTGTAGCGTTTTACTACAAAAGTGATGTCAGTTTAAATATTTTATGTATAACAGGATGTGACATCAGAGTTGACTTCAGTATGTCCAAACAGGATGTGACATCAGTAGTTGACTCTAGCATTTTGCTATAAAAGGAATGCTAGTATGTTTGTTTGTTAGTGGCGTGATGAAGATTCGTTGAAAGCGCTAGCCCTGTGTTTTAATTATTTTAATAAACGTGGTTTCTACTGGACGCTTGGATTTATTTTTACATGCTGGCTGCATGTTTTTTCTACAAGCTATTGCCCAGTGGATGAGTAGGTTCGAATGAACACTCTATGGTGATTTTGACTCTTTTTTATTGGATTAAGAGTTCGCAAAGTAAAGCAGTTTGTAGGTTACAGCTTTGTTTCTTTTTGTGGAACATTTGGTTACCTTTTGTGACTGACTTGAATTGAACACAGCAAGTATACTTCCCACTATTTAAGCCTGGTTTTTTGTTGTATTTTATAAGTCTTGTTTATTATCAGGCTAACAGAGTGTAGTGAGCATTATTCTTTGTTTTTAAGCATTCAGGATTAGTTATAACAGCCTGCATATGTATTCCCATTAACCCAAAACACCAGTTTACAACAGTTGCAGATCAAGCAGAACTCTTGCATATATGGGACAACAGTGGCCATTACAACAGCATACAGGTTTCATTCATGGCAACAGGTCACCGATTTGGGAGTATTTTAACATGGAACATGCATAGAACCAAATGTGAATATTTATAAACCAGTAGGACATATGTCCCAACAATAGTTTGGAGTGCACACATAGCCATTGAGATGTGCAATAAGGTTATTGTTGCACATATGGAGGGGTTAAGAGAGAGAGGCCAATTAACAACTAATATATCCCTCTATTTTTCACAACTTTCTTAGTCACTGCAGTGATCTGTCCCTTACATGTATTATTACACTACCCAATGTCCTTACTTTGTACAGTGGTATGTTTGTAGATTAGTATATACGTGGACTGTGTCTTACATATAGTCTACACCTCTTACCTGTTATACCTGTTGAGAAAATCATTGTTAGTACTACCTGGCAATTTCTACACATACTCCCAGATCCCATGCTTGTAGACAAGTATATATGTGACCTGTGTTGTACCTACAGTCTACACCTCTTACCTGTTAATAGCTGTGGAGAAAATCTTTGTTAACACTACCTGACAAATACTACACATACTCCAAGATTCCATGTTGATGTTGTACACATACCTAACAATCCATTATTGCACACACTCTGGTCAAGGCTTGACAGGATGCAGGTGTTAATGTGACATATTTTGGAATAGCTGTCATACACTTTGGGTGAGATGCTACAATGACAGATTTGTTTCCATATACATTCACTTTTTATGTTCAGGTCTGAATATCCATTTTATGTTAGTATAAGCTGTCTACATTTCTTGGATCAGCACACTGATTTGTCAGGGGAGCAGGTTAATGGGCAGCAGATTTCGGCCATTTATCTGGACATGCCGGACAGATCAGAACAGTTGAGGGGTATGACTATGCATACAGCTTACTACCTGAACATTCTGCCACAGTCTACAGTTGATGGTTATGATTATGCTTACAGTGTACTATCTAAACATTCTAGCAAAGTCTGTACAGTTGTTGGGTTTAATTATGCATACAGCTTTCTATATGAACATTCTCGCAAAATCTGTACAGTTGTGGGGTATGATTATACATACAATGTACTACCACTCCCGGGAATCGAACCTCTACTGTGTGTGGTAAAAATATTACAGCTGACATTACAGTACAATGTACTATCAGGGAATTTGTGTAAAGCATTCCAATGGTTTCTGTCTAAGTCTCCATCAGTTGTTCTATATGACTGACCTATTGGGACTTCCAACATTGTTATACTGAAATTCCTACACATTTTAACTGCGTTCAGCAGTGTGGGTAACACTGCTTAATACAACAGTATTATTTATAGAATGCAACACTATGACAACATATGAAAGCAGGATGTACACAAGCACTCCAGGAGTTATACTTTTATTCACAAACAAACAACATATGAAAGCAGGATGTACACAAGCACTCCAGGAGTTATACTTTTATTCACAAAATATTACACCTTTATTTACACGCTACCTATATGACAGTCTTCCTGCCATATTGTCTGGTTTATTCAGTACATCCCATACACAATACACTTCTTTACTGGTACAACACTTTCCAGAACTGTTATATTTATTTGTTATGAAAGTACATGCAGGAATATTACTAACCTGCCTTGCAACACAGCCTTTGCAGCCTAGCAGCATGGGCTTGCTGGTGTGCAGCTTGCTCACCTGCAGCTGTCAGAGAAATACAGTGTTATTTAGCAAATTCCTATCCATAGTATACACAAGCTAGGCAATCATTATCTACATAGTAGAATGGGTACTTAGTGCTGGAGCATCAGCCATCTGCCTTGCTTCTTGGACCCACTGGTCCAAGAGATCACCCCTCCTCCACTTCAGGTCAGCATGGTGATGCCTGACTTGCTCACCAGTCCGGGGGATACCAGTGGCAGTGGTGAGGTCATGGACAAGACTATCCCATGCCTCCACTTTTTACTGAGAGCCCTGGTACTGGCCCTGCAGTAGTCTCTCCTCATGGTGTGTTACCAGGAGCCATACCATGAATCTGGACTCCTGGGTGCCCCAGTGCTGCTGTCTAAATTGAGTGCCTTCCCCAACACTAGCCATGCTGCCTACAGTAGGGAGCTGCAACCAGTTAGGGGGATTATTGGTGGCTGTGGGCTTTAAATATGCCTGATTTCCTGCACTTTCCCAAGATTGGATGGTTTTAAAAAGGCTACGCTATGGGCACATCTGCTTACCTAACATTGACATTGCTTAAAGGGGCATACCACTGAGCAGATTGAGTTAGCCGGCCTACACATTGCTTACCATAACTAAGTTGAGCTGTACAATGCTTAGCATTGCTTAATATTTCATTTGCATTATATTTTCCTTTTGGCATTGATTTATTATTTGTTACATGTTATATATGTGTCTGGTATCCGTGATTCATGTATACATACACTGTATGGGGTTCTGGGGACTTCAACACTTTATTACAATAACACCTCACATCTGGCCTTACTGCAGTACTCCAATTCACATATTTATTTTATGTAGTAGGTTATGTAACATCACACTGTACATATATTCCTTTCTCATGTTCAGTTTGATTTCCTATGGTAAGGAGTTGTTTGTTGAAACCTCAGTTGTATGTACTGGTATGATGGCTTAGTGGTTAACTACTGTGACTGTAGTGCACAGGGTCTTGGGTTCAAGTCTTGTAGAGGTTGTTTATTTTGTTGCTGGGCAGGACACAGGCCATTGGATACAGAGTGGTTATGGCACTTTAAAGCAGTTGTAAGAAGGTTTGTGTGGGTTTGCGCGGACCTAAGCAGTACTTACTTCCAGTTACAGTTTCTTGCACTCACTTAGCTTCTACTTTGCTTAATCTGTGTAGGCAATGCTTACCCCTGTGCAAATGCACTTAAACATGCTTACTAGTGCTTACAGATATGTACTACTGCTTATTTGTGCTTAAACCTGTTTACTAGTGCCTTTTTCATTATGACAATGACACTTCACATGTGCATTTCCTGCAGTACTCCAGTTCATAAATATATGTTTTTTCATGGGTTTTGCAGCATAAGTATTGGTTAGAACATGCTTTGCCATGTAAAATAGACTGTGCTGCGGTGGGACTTGAACTGGAAATGCCTGCTGTCCACACTACACTATTGCTCTGCTGCTTCATTTGCATATATCTTCCTTGTTATCCTCTTCAGCCTTTTAAGCTGCTATAACCGTAGCTAAGTAATGGGTGCACCCGTGCACCTACAATTAGCTGTACTTGGATTTTGAAAAATAAAAGGGTTCCTTCTTTTAATTTATATGTACTGTTGCTGTTTTACACATGGGGGACTGTTGGAGGGGATATGCAGACACTTATGAGCGATCTCGCTCATTTCTTAACATCTTCTGCTGTTCGACATTGCAGGGGCATATTTATTCTGAGATCTCTGTTCTCAGACACACCCCCTGCACTCGTACACTCTCCGTGTAAGCCTAGGAGCTCTGGCAGCTCGCCTTGTTAATATACATGGTGCGCTGTCAACCTGCTCCTAAACAGGTGCTTCTGTGCAGGAATAAGCTAGTCCTGCACAGAAGATTAGTGAATCCAGGGGATACATTTTCCTAATAATATAAAGAAAAGCAACAGATATAATTCACAGCATGGCATGTAAATGATTTAAGATTTTCTGTAACAATAAAGGAATAGACTAAAATATATCAACTAAAATTAAAAGCAAACAATCCACTTAACACATCTAAAAAGTAAAATATCTTAGAAGAGTGTATACATCTGGTAGGAAAGCCAAAGTGAATAGTTGTTTCAGGTGGCATAAAGGTGAGGATGAGTGGGAAGATGGCAATGGTCTTTTGCAGCACAAGCAGAAAACAATATGTTTTTATTCCATTTTTATAGACAGCTGGTAAGATTATAACCTCATTTCTACATGCAGTTATGAAGACACCATCTTTGTAATAATAAAGATAGAGAAACTGCAGCTAGAAGAATGGTGGACAGTCTGCATCAGTAGCCATATAAGTTGAGAATGCGGAATACCTTAATGTTGTAAACCTTGGTAAGAGAGAGAGAGAGAGAGAGGAAGACCATGGTACAGATACTCAGAGAAACCAACTGTACATATAAAAATACAGTATAATCTTTCAAGTTTTCAAACTAAGAAATGTTTGGAACAAAGCTCTGGATATATACAGGAGAGTCTACTAATTTAGAAGGCAATATATATTCACAGAAATAGTTGTAGATGATTTGAGCAACCTTCCTCAAGTGGTAACAAAGTAAGATAAAAATAGGAAATTCTATTATTGAAGACTGCATAAAACAGCCTTAAATCTGTTGTTAAGAGCTGTAGGGAAATTGAGTTATGCATAAGTTTATGGTCTATAACACATCCAGCAAGCAGGGAAATTGTTTGTGTATATGTATATGTGTGTGTGTGTATATATATATATATATATATATATATATATATATATATATATATATATATATTTATTTATTTATTTATTGCAATTGATTATCGGGGTAGTCCACTGGGCCAGAAGAACCCATTTTCAGTGGAGGCCCGGGGAGAAAATCTCCACATTTAATACATACAGACAAGAGATATGTTACAGTGATACAGGATATATAATACAACAGCAGCAAATACAACAACATTATGATTGCATACACTAATTTATTGACTGAGGTAAAATTGGAGATGAACATTATGATTATTTACAATAGATTAGTAACAGTACGTGGACTGGAGATAAACAGTGAGGAAATAGCATATAGTCATGGATTGAAACTACGAAATAAAGGTAAATTAAATATTGAGTAAGATAAGTAGCAGAGAAGAAGGAAAACAGTATGGTAATGTAGGTATACTGCAGGCTCAAAGTGAGAGGAAAAAAAGAGTTGCGGTGGTTGAGAGAAAGGGTGATTAGAGTGGCTATAGAGAAAAAAGGAGAAAGATAGTGAGATGGTCATGTTATGTGGTTCTTAGTAGAGGTGCAAGTGCATAACCACTGTGAGGAAAGGTGAAGTTTAAGGGATTTTTTTAAAAGTAGAGGCATTAGACATGTTTCTGAGTCAAGGGGGGAGGTCATTCCATAGTTTAGAATCCTGCTAGATTGATAAACTATTCTGCTTTATATAATGAAATGATAATAATGTTTGACCGACATGGGTTTGAATTTCTAGAACTCCTCATAAAATATAATCAGAGGGAATTTGACGCACTGCTTGATGAATGTAATAAGCTTGAAGTTGAACTACAAGGAAAATAATGAGTATGAGAGATGTAAATATGAACATCAGCATATATACACAAGTATAGAAAAAATGTCAATTGAATTAAAGCACAGGAAATTGAAGAAGTTAGATCATGATAAAAAGCAATATAATAGTGGTCAAGCTTATCCCAAATCACCAAGGGTTGTCTATGCTACGGAAAGTGACACAGACATTAATAATGAGGAACAGCAAGCAGGATAATCAAGTCAAAGTAATACTCAATCACAACTTGATTTGCAAGAGGAGAATTTGATTGTTAATGACCAAAACTATCCTCCTTTAAGAATATCAGAAAAGGATTCATAACAGGAACAATAATAACAACTCTAACTGGTCTAAGAATCTAAATGTTTACACTCCATCCAGAAGAAATCAAAGAGGCAGGGGTGGTTACCAGGGGTGAGCCAGGTTCAGAGGTTACAATTGGTAACTATGAATACTGAACATAATGAAAGTAATGTCACCACGGTAGACAATTTTTTTGGAGAATAATTATATGACTGATGTTTTTCATAATATTATTAGAAATAATGATGAATGTTCAGTCACTGACAAAGCAGATGATGTTATATACACTATTTGCTGCAATAATGATGGATTAATGTACAGGTAGAAGGCAACAATATTTTTAATGAGAAGCCTAACATAGTATTTAATATGGCCCAAGACTTGAGGTGAATATTTTTTCTCATACTAGTATTGATGAGACCATGGTTAATTTGTTGAGCAAAGGTTTAACCTTTGTTCCAACACAAAAAACAAAAATGGCTGATGTCTTAATTGATTTAAAAATGTTTTACGAAAATTGAATTTTAGAGTACTGTTTGGTATTGATGGTAATAACTTTCAGCAAGATGTGCTAAGGATTAGTAGTACGTTCAGCTCCACCCCCCCTGCATCCGGTTTTGGTGTTATATGAAAAAATATGTGAATTGAACATTAGGAATGTATTAACTAAAAGGAAAAGGGAGTATGAAAACAAAAATAATTTAACTAAGGAAGAAGAGCAGATACCGTCATTCCTAAAACAACAGAATATTAGAATAATGAAACTGGATGAGGGAGGGTGTTTTAGTAGTCATGGATGTATTTGATTAAAATACAAGAATCAATGCCATACTTAATACTGATACTTATGAAAAGTAAGTTAAAATGAGCTAAATATAGCATACAGAAGAATCAATGTTATGCTCAATGATATGTTTTTGGAAGGTAGGATAGACAATGACATATTCAACTATTTGAATATGATTTCAACCCACCATTTCTACTATTTTTGGAGCACTGAAAATTCATAAGGACATTTATAATCATTCCCTTCATCCTATTGTTGATGGATGCAACTCAGTTACTTATGCTTGCTCTAAATTCTTGGATTATAAGCTAAAGAATTTTTTAGAAAAACAAGCATAAATTTGTAGGGACTCATGGCATTTTTTGGAGTTAATAAGTAATACTGTATATTCAGATTAGACATTACTGTGGCCATAAAAGACCTTTTTCCGTCATCCTCCATCAGGAGTGTATTCAGGCTATAGAAGAATATCTTTACAAACAAGGTGTACTGCATAATGAAGTTAATCTGTATATTGATTTATTTGATATTGTTTTGAAAAACAATTATATTAAATTTGGTGAAGAATATTACCTCCAAAAAGTGAGGGTTGCCATGAGTTCCCCATGTGGCATCATATTTGCAAATTTAGTAATGGTAGTATGGGAGAAAAAGTTTGTGCTTAATAGCAACTATAGTGAGCAAATCGGTTTATATTTGCGATACCTGGATGATATTTTTATAATATGGCAATGGAAAGAAGAGATGTTTAGTAACTTTTTGTCCTATATTAATAATGCCACTGATTATTTAAAATTTACTCATGATCTTGGTAAGCAAGAAATTAATTTTTTGGATGTGAATTTAAGGAAGGACAAGGTGAGAAAAGCATTCAAAACAAAAATTCATAGAAAATCGACTTATTTGAATTCTTTTTTGCATTTTACCAGTTCACATCCTATAGGAAATAAAAAGGCAGTGGTAAAAGGACATTTTGTTCGGGCCACAAGAATGGTAACTCTCGATGTTGATTTTACTAAGGAATGTGGGTTGCTTAACAAGATGTTCATTGACAGAGGGTATCCAACAAGTATGTTGGAAGATATATATAATGAAGTGCAAACAGAGGGAGAATGGACATTTTAACCCCATTCTTAGTTACTGTGACAACTGTGCCCTGGCCCAGCAATCAAGGAGCCTCAATCCTTACCACTAACACCAAGGAGGTTGTCTCCAAGAAGAGGAAAGGTTAACTAATACACACAGTAAAGTGCAATTTCCCGGAAGTGCATACAGAGATCACAGTCAGTCTGGGGCTGGTTGCTCCCTTGCTCACCAGGTCCCCAATAAGACTCTCCACTGGCACAGCTGTAGGGTTCAGGTCTCCGCCTAACTGGGTAAGCTAAAACCTCCAGTACCCTCTCTGTCCAACCAGTGATTTGTGTCCCTACCAAGTAGCTGACACAACACACACACACTTTGAGAAAAGTATTTATACAACTTCAGACACTCCTGGAAAAGGCTGATGCAAATTCTACAGCTGTGCCCTTTTACCCAGACTTTATGGTAGTAATTCCTGCCACCACCCAGTTAATATCAGCTACTAAAAGGCCATTAAAAGGGTGTCCAATTATTGCTGTGCAATATTAATATCCAATGGCAGTGTGACTATTCAGTCTAAGGCATATTGGAAGGGCTTAGACAGTAAACTCTATAAATATATAATGTACTCTAAAGCATAATTTATCTCTACACAAAACAGCCACAGGTAGAAGGTTTTAAAATATTTAATAATAAATAAATAAAACACAAGACAAAACTACTACACCACAGAGATATCTAAGAGTTCACAGACCACACAGAAAATTAAAATAATACAGTAGGACAGGTCTGATTTAAACGAAAAATGCCTAATTAATCTTTACTAGCTTTAACTATGCCTACAAGAAATCACAGTGCTAGAAACTTACATGTGAGCATAAGGCAGAGTGCTGATAAATTAAATGTCTAGATCAAAATGCCTCAAGTCTCTCTCTGAGACATAGTTTATAAAACATCACTAACAAACATGTCTCTGGGTCCTCCCCAGATTACATCATGTTGACACTTAGGTTTTCCCAGTATTCATATTGCATCATCTTGACACCTGCTCTGAGTTCCCAGGCTAAAAGAAACTGCATTATTTAGCAAGCTAACACCTGCACAGGAGAATACAACACTAAGGCATTTCACATATACACTCTAGCAATTAGTCCTTAGTTAACACAACAGACAGAATGTCTTTAGCCAGCCTGACTGGATCCAACTTTAAAGATCAAAGAATGTCATGAAATTTCAATTTCAAAAGACACATTTGAAAGGCTTGACTTAGTTTTTCTTTACAGTAAGGGGGCAATGGTGTAACAATCTTGAAGTTCACATGTTAGAGTGTTTTTCTTTCATTTAAAAACACACGCCTGTATTTTATATTTATTTATACAAATGATAGAATTATGTATTAAATTATGTTTGATTAGGCTGGAAGCTTTCACCTGTCTTTGTCCAATCTTCACATATCTTCCCCCCCACAGGGAACTCAAGCTAGTTTTTCAAGTGCCCCTTGAGTAACTTTGCTTGAGAGTGACAGGTCTATCTGGGTGTACCTCACCCCATTCCCTGTCTTGAGAGCCCATCTGCATTGGCATTGCTACTCCCACTGTGGTGCTGCACTGACATATCATATGCTTGCAACCCCAGGCTCCATCTTAGCAACTTGGCATTTTGTTGACTGGTTATGTTTAACCATGTTAGAGGGTTGTGATCTGTCATCACAGTGAATTTTCTTCCATGCAGATAAGGCTGAAGTTTTTGTAGTGCCCACACTATGGCTAGACATTCCTTTTATACCGCTTCATAGCATTCCTCCCTGGGTTGGAGCCTATGACTGAGATAAACCACTGAGTGCTCTTCTCCCTCTGAAGAAATCTGGCTAAGTACAGCCCCCACCCCATAGTTTGAAGCATCCACCTGCACAACAAAGTCTTTGCTGTAGTCTGGACTGGCTAACACAGGGGGTCCTCCCAAAGCTTCCTTAAGCTTCTGAAATGCCTTCTCACATGCTGGGGTCCACACTACCTTATCTGGCCTGTTCTTCCTTGTCAGGTCTGTGTGAGGAGCAGCTATGGTACTATAATTGGGAACAAACTTTCTGTAGTACCCTGCTGTCCCCAAGAATGCCCTCACCTGCTTGTTGGTAACAGGTGCAAGCCATGCCTGAATAGCTTCCAGTTTGGCAGGTTCTGGCTTTATATCACCACTCCCCACTCTTAGTCCAAGGTAGGAGACCTCTGCCATACCCACCAGACATTTTCTTGGTTTAATGGTCAACCCTGCCTTCTGTAGGATGGCCAGCACCTCCCTGACATGCTGAAGGTGCTCTTGCCAGGAATGGCTGTAGATAGCAATATCATCCATGTAAGCAAGGGCAAACCCTCCTGCTCCTGCTAAGATATGATCTACCAACCTCTGGAAAGTTGCTGGGGAATTCTACATCCCAAAGGGCATCTTTGTGAACTCATAAAAGCCAAAAGTAGTCACAAATGTTGACTTCTGTCTAGCACTGGGAGTCATGGGCACCTGCCAGTAACTATTGGTAAGATCAATGGTTGTAAGATACTTAGTCCCACCCAGCTGCTCTAGGGCCTCATCTGTCCTAGGCATGGGGTAAGCATCTGCCTCTTTGTGACTATTTAATTTCCTGTAATCCATACAGACCCTGATGCTGCCATCCTTCTTTGACGCCAACACCACTGGTGAGGCCCAAGGACTGTTGGACTCTTGAATCACCCCTAGTTCCAACATCTTCTGTATCTCCTCCCTCAGAGTCTGTTTGACTCTCTCAGGCACACTATAAGGGGCCTGCTTGATAGGTCTTTGAGGTCCTGTATCCACCGGGTGCTGCACCAGGTAGGTGCTTCCTGGTTTCCCGGTGAACATGCCCCCAAACTCCTGCAACACTGCTCGGATTTCTTGAACCTGGGTAGGAGATAGCTGCTGGGATATTGCTACCCCTTCCACCAAGGTGTCGCCCGAGCCTCACTGAGGAGATCAGTCACAAGATCTCTCTCAGACTTCTCCTGCAATCCACTGCAAATGCTCAACACAAGGGTCTCCCTATCATGGTAAGGTTTCATCATGTTAACATGGTACAATTTTTGCCCCTGCCGTCTACCTAGCACTTCCACCATGTAGTTAAAATCACTTACATTTCTTACTACCTTGTAGGGTCCCTCAAAAGCTGCTTGCAGCTTGTTGTGCCTGACAGGAATGAGAACCATCACCTGCTGCCCCACAGCATACTCTCTAGCATGAGCATTCCTGTCATATGACACCTTTTTCTGTTGTTGGGTTTCTGCCAGGTTCTACTGGGCCAGGCCCATGAGTTCCCTGAGCCTTGTCCTGAGGGTTAGGATGTATTACACAACAGACTCCTTGTGAGATTCACACTCACCTTCCCACTCATCTCAAATTAAATCTAGAGGTCCCCTCACCCTATGCCCATATAGAAACTCAAACGGTGAAAAACCTGTGGATTCCTGGGGAACCTCTCTGTAAACAAACAACAGATGGGGCAAATATGTGTCCCATTCCCTCTTAAACTAATCTGCAAATGTCTGTAGCATGGACTTGATTGTAGAGTTTAACCTCTCAACAAGATCATTAGTCTGGGGATGGTAGGTGGTGTTCTTCATGTGCTTCACCCCACAGGTCTTCCACAGACAAGCCAGCAGATCTGACATAAAATTGGCACCTCTGTCAGACAGTATTTCCTTTGGGAAACCTACCATGCTGAAAATCAGTAACAAAGCATTTGCCACTTTCTCGGCCTCAATGAAGGACAAAGCCACTGCCTCAGGTTATTGTGTAGCATAATCTACAATCACTAGGATATACTTTTTCCCTGTGGAACTTGGGGTACTCAGAGGACCCACAGTATACATAGCTACCCTCTGAAATGGCTCCTCAATCACATGCAAAGGCATCAAAGGAGCTCTCACCTTGTCTCCTGCCTTGCCTACCTTTTGGCACTGCTCACAGGTCCTGCAGTACCCTGTTACATCTCTGGAAATTCCAGGCTTTGTACGTTTTATTCCCATATGACCTGCAAAGGGAATATCATGGGCTATGGCTAGAAGCACCAGATGGTAAGCTAGTAGGAACTACTAACTGCTGTACTCTCTCACCTTCTAGCCCTCCCTCAGGGGTCCACTCTCTGTACAGTAACCCTTTGTTCCAGTATACAGATTCCCCCTTCCCTTGAGAATCAGGTGCCTCCCTAGCTACATGCCTCATGTCTTGCAATACAGTGTGTGAGAGCTGAGCCTGTCTCAAATCTCTCATTGTAACCCTTCCCAGCTCCCCTTCCACAGGAAGTCTGGCATCCTCTGACAGCGGTGTCAGCCTGGGTACTACTACTCACCTCTACCTTTGCAGTTATCCTGTCCATGGGAATATCAGTACCCACAAGCAGCTGCTACAGCATAGCTCACTCCCTGAACTAACCACCTCAGCAGTCCTGGCTGCAAGTATGCAGTCTGTCTGCGTCTCCCCCAGGCTACCAGACCCACATGCTTGTCTCCTATCCTCACTGCATGTAACTGCATAAGTACATGGTACTGCCTCATCCAAATCCTTCCCTCTCAGGACATCTACAGGATGGTAGTTCCATACCCCTGCTGTCTCAAGACAACACACTGTTGGCATTTTGTCTTTCCCACCTACTGGCTCCCTCACCTTTGGATCCCCACCTTGCCTCCGTGGACATCTGTATGCCACTTGGCCCCACTGGTTGCATTCAAAACATTTAACCCTAGCTCCTGGATGTATACCTGAACTAGTGGCTTCCCCTGCTACTGGTGGATTCTGTTGGAGCAGTCTGTGCTGCCCACCATGGGTTCCTTTAGTCCCATGAGCTGTACTGGGGATCCCTTTCCTGTGCAGGACTGCACTGCTTGCTAGGTATAGGACTCCCTTCTTTCCCAACTCCTCTGAAGTAGCACACTGTTTATCAGCTAACAAGATCCTCATGTCCTTGGGCAAAGTGCTAAGAGCTTGCTCCCTTACCAAAATGTCTGCCAGCCCTTCAAAAGTGGTGAACTGACATCCACTCACCCAGCTATGAAAATAAGTGCTCAGTTCAGCAACATATTCACATACATTTTCATTTGCCTTGCGTCTATGCTCACGAAACTTTTTTCTGTACATTTCAGGTGTTAGCTTAAAACATTCACACAAATGTCTTTTTACAGCAGTATAATAGTCAGTGTCATGCATTTTTGCTAAAGAAGTTATAGCTTTACCATAGAGTAAGGGGTTAGGAACCATACACAGAGCCTTTGGTCAACTTCATACTGTTTACTTACCCGCTCAAACATATGAATGAAGCTATCAAAATTATCCCCCTCTTTAAACTGTGGAAGAAATTTACTGACCTTTTGTGCTTCTGGGGTCTGGTTACTCCCTTCCCCATTACCTCCATGACTCTGGCGAAGAGTCAGCATTTCCCTCTCATGCTTTCTCTGCCGTTCTTGTTCTTCAGCTTCTAGGCTCCTCATTCTCTCAGCTGCTTCTAGTTCCATATGCCTGGCCTCCATCTCAAGTCTCTTTAGCTCCAGCTGGATTTTTAAGTCCACTGCAGAAAGGTCGAGCTGTCCATTCTCCGAGGATATTGTATCCCCACTGTCAGTCTGATTGTCCTCCATGCTGCTGTTTTCTGATGCAGCTGTAACCAAGGCTGCAATCAGATCTGCTTTAGTCAGATTTCCATGCACCAGTCCCCTAGCCTGACACATCTCCGCCAGCTGGTTCCTTGTCAGCTTTCCATAATCTTCTCCTGACATGCAGCCTGCTCACCCTGACTAACACTAAGCTAACAAAAGAAATAAAACAATTGTGATCTGAACTCAGAGTATACACAGCATAGCTGTTTTAGAGTATAAAACACTTTTAGAGTTCACTGTACAAAAGCTACAGGAATTCGCTCTACCACACACAAGCCAATTAGTATGTGAAGTAGATCCCACCACTGCCAAACACTTGTGATGACTGCGCCCTGGCCCAACAATAAAGGAGCCTCAATCCTCACCAGTAACACCAGGGAGGTTGTCTCCGAGAAGAGGAATGGATAACTAATACACACAGTAAAGTACAATTTCCCTTAAGTGCACACAGAGATCACATTCAGCCTGGGGCTGGTTGCTCCCTTGCTCACCAGGTCCCCAATAAGACTCCCCACTGGCACAGCTATAGCGTCTAGGTCTCAGCCTAACTGGGCAAGCTAAAACCTCCAGTACCCTCTCTGTCCAACCAGTGATTCATGTCCCTACCAAGTAGCTGACACGACGCACACACACTTTGAGATAAGTATTTATACAATTTCACAGACACTCCTTGGAAAGTCTGACATAGATTATCCAACTGTGCCCCTTTACCCAGACTATATGGTAGTAATTACTGCCACCACCCAGTTAATAATATCAGCTACTAAATGGCCATTAAAAAGGTGTGCAATTATTACTGTGCAATATTAATATTCAATGGTAGTGTGACTATTCAGTCTAAGGCTTAATGGAAGGGCTTAGACAGTAAACTCTATAAATATATAACATACTCTAAAGCATAATTTATCTCTACAGAAACCAGCCACAGGTAGAAGGTTTTAAAAATATTTAATAATAAATAAATAAAACACAAGACAAAACTACTGCACCACAGATATATCTAAGAGTTCACAGATCACACAGAAACTTAAAATAATACAGTAGGACAGGTCTGATTTCAATGAAAAATACCTAATTAATCTTTACTAGCTTTAACTATTCCTACAAGAAATCACAGTGCTAGAAACTTACATATGAGCATAAGGCAGAGTGCTGATAAGTTAGATGTCCAGATCAAAATGCCTCAAGTCTCTCTCTGAGACATAGTTTATAAAACATCACTAACAAACCTGTCTTTGGGTCCTCCCCAGATTACATCATGTTGACACTTAGGTTTTCCCAGTATTCATATTGCATCATCTTGACACCTGCTCTGAGTTCCCAGGCTAATAGAAACTGCATTATTTAGCAGGCTAACACCTGCACAGGAGAATAGAACACTAAAAGGCATTTCACATATACACTCTAGCAATTAGTCCTTAGTTAACACAATAGGCAGAATGTCTTCAGCCAGCCTGACCGGAACCAACTTTAAAGATCAAAGAATGTCATAAAATCATTTCAATTTCAAAAGACACATTTGAAAGGCTTGACTTAGTTGTTCTTTACAGCAAGGGGGCAATATTGTAACAATCTTGAAGTTCACATTTTACAGTGTTTTTCTTTCATTTAAAAACACACATCTGTATTTTACATTTATTTATACAAATGATAGAATTATGTATTAAATTCTATTTGACTAGGCTGGCAGCCTTCGCCTGTCTTTGTCCAATCTTCACAGTTACCATGGAGAGAACCATCAGATAAGGACTAAACAAATGCAATATGACTGCTTAGTTGCCTTTATAACAACATTTAGTATGCATTTTTATGAAGTAAAAGCTATCATGATAAAGAATTGGACAGTCATTAATTATGCTGATGTAAAAATCAGAGAAAAGGTAGGGGAAGGATTAAAAATGGAGGGAAGAAGAGGCAAAAACCTTAAGAACTTAATAGAGCATTGTAAAAAATCTACTAATAAATTGCACATGGGTATGAGTAGGTGTGGAATGTGTAACTACTGCAGTTTTATATCCCAAGGTCAATGTGTTGAGATCAAAAATAGAAAATATAGAATTACTGGAAAATGTTATTGTAATACAAAAAATGGTAGTTTATGTTGCCATATGCCAATTATGTCCAGCATATTATATAGGAAAAACAACTAGAAGTTTGAAAGAGAGAATATATGAGCATATTTATGCAATTAGAAAAGGCATTTTAACAAATGCATTAGCAAAGTATAAATATATATATATATATATATATATATATATATATATATATATATGAATATAAAGATCATCTGTTCATTTTGTGTGTAATACAGCAGATTAAAGAACAGGATAGGGGCAGACCTTGGACTATTCAGCTGGAAAAGGCTGTATTGGTTTGGCAACTGCAACTACATTCACATGTATGACCAGGATTAAATGATTACTGCACTATTAATAGTATACTTAAGTTAAAGGCATTGGCTGGGTAGTAAGTAAAAAATGTAAAAATGTAAAAAAGTAGGAATGTGAATAAGTAAAGAATTAATAATAATAATAATAATAATAAAAATAGAATATTATTCATAATATTTGAAGTTTAGGCATTGTTTAGTATGTTTATATTCATACTGTATCTTTTCAAGAGTATATAGCAATGACTATTTTATTAATTATTGGGTCTCATAGAAAATACATTGCTAGTATGATGGATGTAGTATCAGTATTTTAGCAACAAGTTTTTATATAGGCCATATGTTTAAAAGAAAAGCACTGAACATGTCACTTCCTATTTGAAAAGGAAATGATGCAATTTTAAGTATGTAAGAAGGAAGGTTTTAGTTGTTGTTTATTGTCTGATGAAGTTTGCTATTTGAGACAAATGAAAACCACTTAACAGTAAATAAAGAAGCCATTCTATATCCATCACCGTTATTTATTTGGTTTTAGTTATATAGTCTGTGCACTTTTTGGTTCATTTACAACATTTCATGTTCCAAGTACCTTCTCTACAGTAGGCATTTTAATAGACTTTCAATTTCTTGTTATCCCCTTTTTGGCCACCGGAAGATTTAAATTGATCATTGCCTTTTCAGCTTCATGCATCCCCACCTAATTAAGATGATATCAAATTTCTGTTATGTGGCAATCCCCTGATAACCCTATTCCAATTAATTTTCAGTTGGTTTTAAAGTCAGTCAGCTTTAGATGCCCTTGAAGATATGTACTCAGTTCTCTGTTGTATTTCCAAGAATCTCCACATACTGGTTAGATACAGGATACATTGTATGCAGTCTTCCTGGGGTATAGAAGTATCTATATTACCTAGGTCTTAATGCCATCTTACCTTTCTCCTTTTCTCCCTTATAGTCACATTTTTTTCTCTATAGATACCTCTCAAACTATTAACATTTCTTCATACTCTCTCTCTTTACCAATTGAACAATTTAACCTTTTTGTCCTGATAGTAATCTCTTTAACTCTCACCCTTCCTAATTCTACTGTAATCATTTCCAACTTCTCACATGTAACTTCTCATATTCTTCTATTCATTTCCTTTTTTGTTCTACATCATCTACAGTATTACTACTACAGCCTCTTAATGTTTATCTTTGCTCTAAATCTTATTCATTATTTATGTGCTTAGCAGTTTATGTTCACTCATACTTCTGTGTCAACATTGTTGTATTTGATTAATTTAGATTATTAAGTGTGTTTTAAGTGTGTGTACGTCGCCATGTTATATTCACCAACACTGTTTTACTATAGTTGTACTACATTGCAATTAGTTTATTAAGTATGTATCAACTGTGTGTGATTTTCTAATTGTACTACTGTTTATGAATTTTCCTCCTTCTGTTGTGTAGATACTCTAAAATGTGCTTATTATGTCATTTCTATTGTATTTATGTTTCTTGTGGAGCTTTTCTCACTGGGCCTCCACTGAAAATGGACTTTTCTTGTACAAAAATGCCAATAAATAAATAAAATATTAGCATTTCCATCCAAAAATTCTAATTTTCTGGATATTGTGGCTATCTTGGGTGTCGTACATATCTCTTGCTATTCTTCTTCTCTTATCACCATCCCTGCCCATTTCAGCCATGCTACCTTCTGGCTCCATTTGCTGCACCATCTTTCTTGGATGAAGGCACTATAAATTCTAACCCTGTTTTTACTAGCTAATTCAGATCTCACTTCTATCATTACTTTTATTAGCTCTGTTGTTTTCCAGTGAACCTCTTTTCAGTTCTCTAGTATATTTTATGTATATATTATATATCCTTCTATAGTTTAACAACTGACTATTGTTTAGGGGAAATTACACATTCACGCTGCTCCAAAATACTTTCTGTCCATTTTTTCTTGCAAATCTACCCAAACGTATAAATGCCTTATATAATTATACACCCTGTTATTGATGAAATATTTACTTAGAAGGGCTGTTTTCCATCCCTATCTGCAGAATGTTAAATTTGCAATGTGCATATAACTTATGCCTCAAAGTCTCCCTTATGCTTTTTCCAAATATTTTTATATATGCTACATGATGGTCACCCAACATTGTACACCTCCAGAATCCTCCTGCTTTACTATCCCCAGGTCTTTCATGCACCGATTGCAGTATTTCCTTCCATTTGGTCAGTCAGTCTTCATTTTGAAGGTGATAAACCAGTTTAAGATGAGAAGCTAAGAAATATTCATGCAAGGTTGGAACTGCTAGACATCTCTCCTCAAGAACATTACCATTTTTACCACTTTACCCTTGCATAAGCTTTCTTTAATATAAAGTTTGATATTTCTTTTCTCAGCTTTTCCCAGAAGTTCCTGGGGTTACAAACCATTGACTGAGCCAAGTAAATCACTTGGGGGATCACAGACATTTTTATTGCCTGAATTCTCTGATCCAAGTCCAAATATATTGTGCCCTACTTCTTAAGCATCTCTAGTATTTTCCTTTAACTTGTTCCCAGGAAGTTGTTTTGCATTTTAGGTTCATATGTGTATACTAGGCTAACAACCACTGTGGCCTTTTTAAGCCTAGCCATGCATCCCAAATCTCTGACAAGTTCTGGTACCCTTAGTAAGTATAAACGGACTTGTGGATAAACATTTATAAGCAGAGGTCTGTAAGATAAACCAATTACAGGGGACATGGAGAAGAACCATTTACAGGATGCCTGTGCCCATTAAAGACATAGGATTACACCAGGGATAAATTTCCTGTTCCCATCCAATTGTCCAAGATACATTTGAATTGGTTTAAGGAGGAACTCTGTTTCACATGGATGGGGATCCTGTTCCAGAGAAAGGTTAATCTCTGGGATAAATACCTGTCTCTCTAACAGGTCTTATTTATATCACAGACAAGGTTTAAATCTTTAGAATGGACAATTCTCATGCTGTTTGTTTTGCAGATATTTGGAGGTCCATCAGGGTCTGGCTCATCAGTACTTTTTATGGTAGGTATAGATTTCCCCTCAACAGCCTGTAGAAGGCAAAATACAGGGATGGGGCTTTGATTCAGTCTACAAAGGACATGTTGCTTACGCTCTATATTCTGTTAGTGAGACGTTTTGGATATGCCTGCTTAGGTACATACCAAAAAGGGTATTGTGCTCAATTATACAGCTGATGAATGCTGAATACAGTGAAACAATGACCTCCTTGGATCTATGTTTATAAGTTGCACAACATATAATGATTTCCTTTTAACTGTAGACACATGATGGTCAAATGCCAGATTACTCTCTACATGTGCCCCCAAGTCCCTTACTAGTGGGTTGCTTCTTAGGGGGTGTGTTATTAATATGATAGTTATCAGTGGTGAATGACTTCCACAAAGGATACTATTATGCATTTCTTGGCATTTAGTTTTAGTGTATGGCTCTGACACAAGTTATTTGTTTGTGACAGCTCTTCCTGGAGAACATTATTTTAAGTGGGGGATTCTATGACTGCTCCTAATTTGCAATCATCTGCAAATAAGGTCAGCCAGATGCCCTTAATGTTGGCCTTGACTTCAGAGGAGTAAAAGCCAAAAAGTAGTGATACTGTAACTGATTCCTGATGGACTCCACTGTTGTGTGGCCTCTTTGTAGAGGTGGACTCCCAGTTCTAACTTCCTGGGTCCTGTCTGTGAGCCAGCTGGCTATCCACCAGGTGAAATAATGGTTTATGCTTAACCTCTTGAGTTTGTCAATAATGCCCGAGTAGAGTATTGTGTCAAATGACTTGACCTGATCAAGGTAGCCAATTTGAACCATTTTGCCCTCATCCATTGCATTGGTGACCTTCTCAAAGAAGTTCACAAGGTTGAATAGGCATGACCTGCCCGTGATGAAACCAACCTTGGCTGGGTCCACTGTCTGGAGATTTCCTATGCCATTATCAATAATTTTAATGATAATTCTTTCTATGGCTTTGCATATGAGACTAGTAAGACTTATGGGTCTGTAGATGGCCCACCTTTGTGCATGGGAATGACGGTTGCTGTTTTCCATTCATGCAGCACAAAGTCTGTTTGGAGGTTGTGGTTAAATAGTAATTCCAGAGAGCTGTTTATAAGCCAGCATGGGATATATTTATAGCCCATCATTGCAGTGTTCTTGGCCTTAAAGGCTGCATTGAGCACCTGTTTCCTTTTTATAGTAGAGGAAGTTATATGTAATGGTATTTCCTGAAGGGAGACTGGGGACTGGGGGTGGAGTAAAGCTCTACCTGAGTTTGTCTGCCAGCAGGTTTGCTATATCTTCTGGCTCAGTATAGGTGGCTCCATTGACAATAGGCAGAATGCAGAAGCTCTGCGCACAATTGTGCATTGCCTTTTTGGTTGCAGAGATAGCCAAAGAATGCCTTGCAGCTGTCCTTAGCCTGGGGGGGCCAAATTTACTTCAAATTTTGTTGTAGTAAACTTTATATGTCCTCTGAGTTGTGTTTTTTTTTTAATTTGATGAGAATGCATCATCTCCTAATTTGTGCCATGATTTTCTTCCTTCTGTTATACAGACTACTGATGTTATGATTCCAGCAGGGTGGCATGTTTTTGAGTTAGTACTTTACTGATTCCTGGTGGGCACAGTTGCCCCTATACAGATATTAATATGCTTGTATAGGGTTTCTCTGAACAGTTCTATGTATGCAGCAGTGTTCTCAGGATTTGGGGGAGGGGATTTAGATTTTGCCAGGTTATCACTTAACAGTAGGAAGTTAGCCTTAGAGTAGTTTCTGAACATTCCAGTGTTAGCTGCTTTTCCAGGTTTTATTTTTAATTCAAAGGAGACTGTTTTCTTGTCTCACCTTACCAGAGAGGACATTACACTAGAAGGTGTGCAGCACTCTACCATATTACTGAGGAGCAGATCAAGTATGTATATGCCCTGGTCAAAATTTGACAATCTGGTCCAGGGAGTTTGTGTTTCCAAAATCCTGGAATCTCTGTGCCTGCATATTTAGTGTCATATATGATCCCCAGCTAATACTGGGTAGTTAAAGTTGCCCATGGTATTGGGTTGGATGGTAAGCATTTCTATTAAGTTTAAATACGTGTTCTGGGTTTCCTCAGTCATACAGGGGGACTGATAGCTTGCAAGGTTCTGGTATGGGATTTTAGCTATGGTGATTTGAATGTTGAGAAGCTTAAATGCATCATCCTATTTGACTAGCATTGAGGTGCATTTATTTTTTATATAAATCAGACACTTCTACCTTTAGTCCATACCTGTATAGTAGCTGGTCTAAAGGTGTGGAAAACATTATAATCTTGCACTGCTGGAGTGGTCTCCACAGGTTAAAACCAAGTCTCAGTGACTGCATAGACATCAGTGTTCTATAGGGTGAAGATAAATTGTAAAGAATCAAATTTCTTCTTTAGACTCCTAGCATTGGATAGAAACAACTTTAAATTTTCTTGCTTTTGATGACCTATGTGAGAAGTACTTTCAGTATGGCATTGTCTGAAAAAGGAGCTATGATGGAGGGCAATGTTTTGGCTGATATTCGATAGCCCAGAGGGGAGAGGTACAGATCATCACTGGCAAACAGCATGGCCTGCTGACTATCTCGTTCTGTGCTGTCAAATATTGAACCCCCTCAGAATGACAGTAAATCTAGTGGGTCTCATGGGTCTGTAGTTTCTAGTGTCTGTAGATGGCCCACCTCTCTGCAGAGGAATGATGGCTGCTCTTCTCCATATTTAAGGCTAAGAAATTCAGAAATCTTGTTTGTATTCTGGTATCATCCTCGGAGAAGGTAAAATGCTGCTCAGTCAAGACTCATATAAGCCTTGACACATAATCCAAGAGCACAGTGATATCTTTCTTCATATAGTCTAAAGAATTATATCTCAGGTCATTTATATCACCATGGACTATGAGTGAGTTATACTGGTAGCTGAAGTCCAATGACCTGACCACATGTGTAATTTGATAGATTCTGGTCACTGATATGCAATTGACCATGACTTTCTCCTTACTCTCCTGGTGAGAGCGACATCAGTGTATCTCACAATGGAGTCTCCAATGATCAGGATATTTGGTTGTGTAGTGGCTTTCATTATGGGCTTAGAAGTAGCAACCTCCCAAATATTTAATCTGGTAGTGACAACATAGAGATGAATATTCCTGTACCAACGTAAGCGTTAATGCATAATTTATAGCTAAAGCTTTTGTTTTATCTTTGTTTATTTTGAATCCTGAAACCCCTTTGAAGTATTTTAATATTTTAAAAGACCTCTCTGCATGCATTTCTTTCTGGGTCTATGGAAAACAAAATTATATCATCTGCAAAGAGAGCCACTGTTCTCTCCAGGATAACCTCCATCCCTTAATTTTCAACTGTCTTATTTTTAGAGCTAAAACTCTAAGTACAGTCCAAAAAGCAAGGGTGAGAAACAGCAGCTTTGATGGCTGCCCCTATCTATCTGAACTTTATCTGTTAGTCATGCGTTCACCTTTATAACTGCAGGTGATCCTGAATAAATTCTCTGAATGACACTGATCCATCAGTCACTAAACCCCATTACTTCAAGAACCTTCTATAGGTAATCCAAATTAACCCTATCAAATACCTCCTCAACATCCAGGCTCAGCAACATCATCTGTTTCTGCATTTTGTCTATTTCAGATTGTGTAATGTGTACCTTTAAAATATTGTCATACATTTGTCATCCCTTAACAGAACCACACTGATCATAATTAATCAATCTAGGTAGAATGTAGGCTAATCTATTAACCAATATACTAACAAACACATTGTAGTTATGATGAAGTTTGGATATAAGCCTATAGAATCCAGGAGCACAAGGGTCATTACCCATCTTCATTGTCAAGGTGACCACAGCTTCCTGACAAGATTCTGATATCTTCCCTGACTCCATTATTTCCATGAATATTATTATATTATTATTATAATAATATTATTATGAATATTCCATGCCAATTCATTACTGTTTTATTAGTGTTTATTAGTATTCATTAGTGTTTTATGTCTGTCCAGTCTCCGTCTCTATTGCAAGCTCATCTCCGCCCAGGGCTTTCCCCCTGCTAAATCTTTTAAGTCCTTCTCCATTTCCTCTAGTATTATAAATTGGAATAGTTTCTGAGTAATATCTTGCAAGAATGTAGGCACGCTACTTTGCAAATCTCTAGGCATATTTTCTTTTTTATAAAGAGCTATGTAATAGAATTTATTTGCTGTTTTTTAATATTCACTATACTTCTAGTTATTTTCTCTGATTTTCCCTTATTTTGCTATATACCACTCCACCTTCAATTGTCTCAATCTCTCTCCTTGAATTCATTGTATTTGGGGGAACTATCATAGAAGAGTGCCTTATAGCCACCTGGTTTCTAAATACCCTCTCTTTCCATTTATCATGGCAGTACTTCCCTAGTTCCTGATTTGTTCTGATCTCATTCTCCACCATTGTCCTCTCGTTCTTGTAATTGTTTTAGCCTCTCTTGTTTCACTACTTGTCCTTCTCAGCTTCACCTCCCTGCATGTTTAATTTTTGTTCTTAAGTTTCCTTATAAAGAAATCCCACTTCCTCTCCCTGTCAGGGACAGATTATGCACATGTTTTTCTGTCTCTTCCAAATACTTCTTAATTTCCTCCTCCTCCTTATCCCCCATTTTTCCCAGCACATATGTATCCTCTGATGCTTCTTTGTTCTCTCTTCCCTTTATATTTTAAGGTTCTATCCTAATCCTGGTGTGGACAACAACAATATTCAGCAGGAAGTTCCATTTTTTAACAGAAGAGCATGTTCTTACTGAAACATAGCATCTATCTAACTGGGACACTGAACCTAATGGAGAGATGAAAAGTCAAGTCAGCAAACAAAGGAAAGTAGTAGTGCTGAAGTTGAATTCATCCTCAAGTCTTGGTGAGTACCTTCATGAGGTGGGCCCTGTTGTTCACAAAATTTCACCAAGGGGACACTGATATACAGACTGTATTTATATAGCAATAACCCATGCCTGGGTGTGGGTAATGCGGGATTTACCCACAGCTGGCAACCGTGGGTAAATCCCGCATTACCCACACCCAGAAGTGGGTTATTGCTATTATACTATGACATTATTTAAGAAAAGAAATAATTACTTTTCTTAAATAATGGCATTGTATAATGCCTCTTTGCTGCCCTTCCGCAGCTGTCTGGTATCCGCGGCAGTTCTGATGTACTGCGCATGCCTATGCAGCACATCAGAGCTGTGGCCAAAAGCAACGTAGAAAGCAAGATCTCCATTGTTTTTTTACTGTTTTATGAAAATGGGTTTAATATATAGACAGCTTTAAAATAAGCAACGGAGATGTCTGTTGCTTATTTTAAAACTGTCTTGCTATGTTAAACCCATTTAACTTAGTGAAACAGTAAAAAGCAATGGAGATCTTGCTTTCTCCGTTGCTTTTTAAAACTGCCATATGTTAAATGGCTTTAACATAGCGAGACAGTTTAAAATAAGCAACGAGATCTCCGCTTATTTTAAAGCTGTCTCGCTATGTTAAACCCATTTAACATAGCGAGACAGGTTTAAAAAAAAGCAACGGAGAAAGCAAGATCTCCATTGCTTTTTACACACTGTGTTGCTATGTTAAAGGAGTTTAACATAGTGAGACAGCTTTAAAAAAGCAACAGAGATCTCTGTTGCTTTTTTTAAACCTGTTTCGCTATGTTAAACTCTTTTAAGATAGCGAGACAGTGTTTTAAAAGAGACTTATACTAATGGAAAAAGTCCGACGGACCTTTTCCATTAGTATAACTCGATTAACAACATGCATGCTGGCCAATCAGCGTGCACGTTTTGGAATATTAATGGGGGGTCATGGTATAATATAGCCTATATCATGGACAGAAGCAAGTCAAAAACAAAAAAGATAGCTGGGTGCACAAGTCCCAGGATAAAAAAGTGCCCAATCCTTGTAGGCACACTGGTGCCAGGACTGGAAAAAATGACCGTATAGAATCCTCAAAATATGAAAACATTCCTACAATGGGGCCAGGCCAGGCCCAGGGAGAGGATGGTTCTCCTGTTCTAGAAGAAAGTAGCAGTCCACAGAAATCACGAAAACTGATGGGCCAAAGAAGAGCCATAAAGACAATAGAGTGGACTATTGAGGATAAGAAAGACATTATGTATTGTTAATATTATCCAAAAAGCCCAGAACTTCCAGACAGAGGATATACAAAGAGATTAAGAGATAAATTAGAGGAAAGAAAAATACTTTCATAGGAAAAACTGTCAGAAGTTTCAAATAAAAATTTGTGTTCATTAATACAACAGAATTTTGGAAAACAGTATACAGATCAAAACACTTTGATCTGTTTGGAAAAAGAATGATCTGAGGAAGTGGGAAAATGTAAACAACAAAATGTAGACATTTTTGAAATGTATAAAAAAGAAATATGGACATGGGAAAGAAAGAGAGATTTGATATGGTGCAATATTTATGCAAAGGAGAAAGCCAAATTAATCAACATAAAGAATGCAGCTCCAAAGATATTTGAAGAGAAATACAGGCAAAGGCATTCAGATATAGAAAATTTCACAATAAAAAAATTAATATCACAAAGATGGAATGTGGAAAAGAAGATTAGTAAAGCAGAAGTTAAAGAAATAGAACTTGAAGTTATGGATTGTCTGAGGAGTGAATGATTTAATGCAGAAAATCTAACACAGACTACATCACAGCATGATGGAGTGAGTCCCCAAAGTAAGGAAAAGCAGGAAGATTAGGAAACATCTGAAGAAGAAATATGGAGATGGGAAAGAAAAAGAGATTTAATATGGTGTAATATTTATGCAAAGGAAAAAGTAAAACTAACCCAAAGATATTTGAAGGGAAATATAGGCATAGGAATCTGGATATGAAAAACTTTACAATACAAAAAATAAGACAAAGCGGGAAAGCAGAAAAGGAGATCAGTAATGGAGAAGTTAAAGAAATGGAAACTGAGGTTATGGAGCACCTGCAAAGTGAAGGATTCAGTGTAGAAAATCTAATTTAGAAAGCACAACAGGATAGAGCAATGGATATCCAAATTAAGGGGAAACCAGTGGAACAGGAAGCAATTAGTCAGGTACCATATCAAGATATTTTGAAGCCTTCCACAGGATGAAATGTATAAAAAAGAAATATGGACATGGGAAAGAAAGAGAGATTTGATATGGTGCAATATTTATGCAAAGGAGAAAGCCAAATTAATCAACATAAAGAATGCAGCTCCAAAGATATTTGAAGAGAAATACAGGCAAAGGCATTCAGATATAGAAAATTTCACAATAAAAAAAATAATATCACAAAGATGGAATGTGGAAAAGAAGATTAGTAAAGCAGAAGTTAAAGAAATAGAACTTGAAGTTATGGATTGTCTGAGGAGTGAAGGATTTAATGCAGAAAATCTAACACAGACTACATCACAGCATGATGGAGTGAGTCCCCAAAGTAAGGAAAAGCAGGAAGATCAGGAAGCATCTGAAGAAGAAATATGGAGATGGGAAAGAAAAAGAGGTTTAATATGGTGTAATATTTATGCAAATGAAAAAGTAAAACTAACCCAAAGATATTTGAAGGGAAATATAGGCATAGGAATCTGGATATGAAAAACTTTACAATACAAAAAATAAGACAAAGAGGGAAAGCAGAAAAGGAGATCAGTAATGGAGAAGTTAAAGAAATGGAAACTGAGGTTATGGAGCACCTGCAAAGTGAAGGATTCAGTGTAGAAAATCTAATTTAGAAAGCACAACAGGATAGAGCAATGGATATCCAAATTAAGGGGAAACCAGTGGAACAGGAAGCAATTAGTCAGGTACCATATCAAGATATTTTGAAGCCTTCCACAGGAAACCAGTATAAATGTTCACTTAAAGCTAGACAGCAAGGGAAGGAATAGGAGACTGTGGAAACTCTGATGCAGTCAATGCTGAGGAGTGATAAACCAGTGAGTTCCCATATGACAGAGCAATGGATGGCACAGGATGAAACTGAAGAGAAGGTGCTGCAGGAAGATGCTATAGAACTTTCTATAGAATGCCTGCAGGAAGTGGAAAACAAAGGATGTACTCTCAGTCTGGAAGAAAATGAACAAAGGGAAGAGTTGCTTGATTTAATAGACATAGATAGCCATATTAAAATCAATGAAAGAAATAGACTGCAGAAGGTCAATAAAACCCAAAAAATCAGAAGTCTGATAAAACAAATGAACACAAGAAATTAGGACTGTCCATAGAGATCCATGCAATATAACAAAAGTAAACAGGATATGTTACTGTGCAGCTAAATTAATAACTGATAAATTTCTATCACTAGAGCAGAGGGTAGTGAGGCAAAGGAAGGAGAGAAATCGAATATCATTATGAAAGTATCGAATAGAGAAAAATATAAAGCAATTAAGACAAGAAGTGTCACTGTTAGTGCACTATAGAAGAGGGAATAGATTAACAAAAATACTAAGATAGATGTGATAAAAGCAGTGTGCAGTATTAGAACAGACCAGGATTTATCATGCACTATTTTTCAGGACAGGTGAAAAAACTTAGAAGATACACAGATAAACATAAAGGAAAAGTACAAAATAGTCAATTTAGTGATGACCCAAAAAAAGTTTATAGTGAATTGGGAAACAAGGTAAAAGGAATCGAAAGACTGCCAAAAAAGAAGAAATAGATGCATTTTGGAGAAGTATCTATAAAGATCCTATGGAACACAACAAAGATGCTAAATGGATAAAAGAAGTAAAAGAAAGAATAAGAAGTTTACAGGTACAGGTTATGAAATGGGATGAAGTAACAGCCAGAGATATTGAAACAAAGTTAAGAAAAGCATCTAATTGGAAAACCCCAGGCCCAGATGCAGTGCCTAACTTTTGTTTAACATTATTAACATCTTTACATGAAGACCTAGCCGTCAGTAAGAACTATTTATATGAGTACCCAGAATAGACACCAATCTGGCTAGCAACAAGTAAAACAATGTATCTGCAAGCTACTCCAAAAAATTATAGACCAATAACTTGCCTTTCAATGACATATAAATTATACATGGGAATGGATCCTGACAGAGTTTATAGTCATTTAGGAGATAACTCAATTATGGCAGTAGAACAAAAGGGCAATACAAGAAAGTCATATGGAACAAAGGATCATTTGATGTTAAATAAAGTCATAGTGGAGAACTGTAAAAAGGGGAAGAGTCTAAGTATGTCATGGATTGACTACACAAAAGCATTTGATAGTATCCCACATTAATGGATAAAAGAGTGCTTAAAAATATATAAGATACACCCTACACTGATTGACTACGTTACAGTGACCATGAAACAATGGCAGACCACTTTGCAATTAAGCCATGATAAAGGACAATTACTATCCCAAGGATAAAAATTCAAAGGGGGATATTCCAGGGTGACTCTCTGTCACCATTCCTATTCTGCCTTGCCCTTAACCCATTAAGCTGTCTACTTAACAGCTTAGGCCATGGCTACAATTTGGCTCCTAGAGAACAACAAAGTCTAAAGACTTCTCATCTTCTATTTGTTGATGATTTAAAACTGTATAGCTCATCAGATGAGGAACTGAAAGCACAGCTGCAGTTTGGTAAAACTTTTTCAGATGATATTAGAATGTCATTTGGTCTTGATAAATGTACAAAAGCAACCTTTAAAGCAGGAAAACTGCAGCATCAGGAAAACATCAGTTTGGGACAAAAATGTGATATAAAAGAACTTGAGCAAGAGGGAGTGTATAAATACTTGGGAACTGATGAAGGATCAACAATAAAACATGAACAAATGCAAATAAAACTTAGTAAGGAATACTTCAGAAGACTAAAATTAATCCTGAAAACAGCATTGACGTCTAGGAATAAAATCCAAGCTATAAACCAATTTGCTCTTTCTGTTCTAACTTACAGTTTTGCAGTGATTGATTGGCCCCACAACCTGTTGGATAAATTAGATATTAAAACAAGAAAGATGCTTTATGCTCACCAAATGATCTATAAAAATCAGTACATACCAAGATTATATATTTCCTGTTCTGAAGGAAGGATGGGCCTCCTTGAAATTGATTACATGTACAGATCTGTAATCGTGGGACTTCACAAATATCTGCTCACCTCACAAGACCTAAATGTAGTGAAAGTTTTGAAACATGAGGAGAATTAATCTAAGATGACTTCCCTGCTTAACCTAGCAGAAGCATATCACCATCAAGCAGGAATGGAAATCAAACCAGAAGTAGATAAAAATCAGGCAGCAACTGAATGTGCCAAAAAAAAAAAAACAAAAGAAAGAATTTAAGAATTTAAGGTGAAGGACCAGATGAAAAGGCAAGAAATGTGGAAAATGCATAAATATAGTTGCAAGTACAGCAAACTTCTGGAAGAACCTCATGTTGATCAGGCACAAACACAGGAATGGTTAAGGAGAGGTGAATTCAAACCAAAAGATGAAAGGTTAATACTGGTAGCTCAAGATAGTGGTCCACGTACACACTGGTTTACAAAGTCCATTGAACATGTGGGAGAAACAGACAAATGTAGGGTTTGTAAGACCGAACTGGAAACAGTCACACACCTCGTTGCTAGTTGTGACATACTAATGGCAGAAGGACTATATACTGAAGGCACAATAACATAGTGAGACTGTTGCACTGGGGATTATGCAAACATTATGGTTTTGAAGCAGCTGAAAAGCACTGGAAACATGAGCCACAAAACATCATAGAAAATGATGGTCTACATCACATGGGATCATCCATTACCAACAGTTCAAAAGATAGATGCTAAAAAACTGGATATAGAAGTCCAAGAAAAGAAGACAAAAGCACCATTGATCATTGAAGTCACCACACCCAGTGACTACAGTGTCCTGCATACAGAGAGACACAAAGCCATATCAGGATCTGCAAGCAGAAATGAGAGCAATATGGAAGAAGGAGACCCAGATAGTTAGAATAGTAGTAGGAGCAATGGGTCTTATAAAGAAGCGCCTACAATGATATTTAGGTATGTTACCAATACATATAACTCCCTATGAACTGCAGAAGGAGTCATTACTGGGCACATTGCGGGTGCTGCGAAGAACACTTTTGGCTAACATCAAAGAGTGAAACAATACTAATTTCATGAACTTTAATCGTACTTTGACTTAGGAATGGGGTCCATTCCTGTCATAGTATTAAAAACCCAAAAGATTTGGAGAAATAAAAAAGGACATTGCCTCATAGTGAAGTGAAGAATTAGGACTTTTCTGCTGCCTTCAGCTGAGCCATCCAAGGCATCTGCTGCATCCCACAAACTGTAAGATTGCGCTGTTGTTTTGCCCTTTTTAACTGTATTTTAACTGTATCTTTATTGTCTGCTGAATATTTTACTGTTTGTTGCACCAAAACAAGCTATCTTTTGTTACAGAGACCCCCCACACACATACTTGTGGCAGGATTGTGCAGTTAAGGACCAATCTGATTGAAGGTTGCTTGCACAGGGCTCAGTTTTGAGCTTTTTATAGGTTATTTGGTTTAACAAAGTTTGCTAACAGTTGTTTTAACATAGCTCCACTGAGTTAGGTGACACGCCACTGCTCTGTTGTCTTTGTCTGAGCCATCTGAGGCATCTGTTTGCTCATTCATAGTTTCATAGGTAGGTACTAGGCTATCTGCCTGAAGGCATTTATAAGCCTAGCCAGAATGTGTTGGCTTTCGCTGCCCCCTTAGATAAGTTCCCTTTGCCTCTGTCCAGCAGAACCATTGAAGTGATCCCTGGGGTAAACTTTATGTTTCCCATCCACTCGTCAAGGTTTCTTTTGAAGAGTGTTAGCGAGGAGCTTTGCCTAATGTAGATTGGAATCTTGTTCCAAAGCATGGGAAGTCTCTCGGATAGGAATCTATCACTCCAGTATGTCCTATTTATTGTTGTGGTGAGGTTTAGATCCCTAGAGCATGTGGTCAAGGGGATATGGTTTTCTTTAGGTGGAGCATGTCCATCAATTCTGGTTTGGAAATGGCCTTGTATGTCAGGCAGTGATCACCTCTGAGTAGGCGGTATGCAACCGAGTACAGCTGGAGTTTCTTCAGTCGAGCTGCATAGGGTATCTGTTTGAGGCCAGTGATCATCTTGGTGAGGTACTTCTGTGGTCTTTCCAGCTGTTTCAGGTGTCTTGTTAGGTACATCCCAAATGGAGCGTTGTACTCTATGATGGGTCTGATGAGTGATGAGTAGAGGAGCACAATGACCTCTTTTGATCTGGATTCAAACTCTTTTGTGATTAGGTGGGCCACATAGAAGGATTTTCTAACCACTTTGGCAATGTGATTATCAAAGGAGAGATTACTATCTACTTGGGTCCCCAGATCTCTTATTACATCTTCTGTATTTAGGGGACTACCACCTATGTAGTAGTTTGTGGGTACTCTGTTTTTTTCCAAAGGGGATGAATATGCACTTTTTGGCATTTATCTTGAGGCCATGGTTTTGACACCAGGTATCTGTCTCAGTGAGACCCTTTTAGAGGATGTCTGTGTCAGCCAGAGAGTCAATTATAGCCTCTAGTTTGCAGTTGTCTGTGAACTTGGTCAGCCATAGTCCTCCTGTGCTTGCCTGTACCTCTGAGAAGTATATGCCAAACAGGAGGGGTCCTAGGACTGAGCCCTGGGGAATGCCACTTGTAACCGGTTTAGAGTCAGACCTAGCTCCCACAACTCTTACCATGTGGGTTCTGTCCATGAGCCAGTTGGTAATCCATCTTGTGAGGTAGAGGTTTATGTTCAGGCTGGTGAGCTTGTCTATAATACCAAAATGAGGAATGGTGTTGAAGGCCTTTGCGAGGTCTAGGTAGGCTGTGTGGACCACCTTTCCCTCATCTATAGCCTTGGTAACTGTCTCAAAGAAGTCCACCATGTTTGGGAGGCATGATTTACCCTTAATAAAGCTGGACAGGGTAGGATCCAGTGTTTGGATGTTCTCAATGTCTCTGCTAATGAGATCCATGATGATGTGCTCCATAGCCTTGCAAACCAAGCTAGTCAGGCTTATAAGGTGATAGTTCCCAGGGTCTGTTGTGGCTCCACCTTTGTGAAGCAGAATAACCGTTGCTGTGCGTCACTCTATGGGCATGTAACTGTGGAGAGGCTTAGTTTGAACAGTGTGTTTAGGTGTAGGGTTAGTTCATTTTTGAGCTCATGTAGGATGCAGCCTGAGACACCATTTGGTCCCATTGATGCTGTGTTTTTGGCTTTGGAGTGGGCTGTTTTCACCTGAGTGTCTGTGATTTCAGGGGCACTACATTCTTCTGGTATGGTTACGGGCCTTTTTGCGGGTGAGATGGGGTGAAGTTTGCACTGAACCTGTCGGCCAGGATGTTGGTGATATCAGTTGGTTCAGTGCATTTTGTGCCATTCTGCACTAACTCCGAGCAAATTTGAGAATTGCCATTTAGATTCTTGACATAGCTAAAGAATGCCTTGTGGTTATCTGTGGAGTCCTTGGCAATTTTTCTTTCAAAGCTAGCCTTGGATGATTTTATGAGGGATCATAGTTTCTTGCTGATACTGATCAGGGATGCATTCTCTTCTTGGGATTTTACTCTTTTCTGCACTAGTTTCCACCTTCTATTGTATAGCTTATTTATAGCAGGGGTCCATCAGACTGGTTTCCTTTTCTTGGAGAAGTGAGTCTTGGTCTCGCTTGGGATAGCACAATCCATGCATTCTTGTAGGTGACCACAGAGTACATTAGTAAAGGATTTTGCAGCTTGAGCAGTGTTATCCTTTAGCATGGGGGTTTTGAATCTTTTCACCTTGGTCTTAAGTAACGTGAAGTTTGCTTTTGAAAGGTTTTCACAGTGGTTTCCTTGACCGGGGGGTGGGGGAAGAATGTGGATATCCAGAGTGATTAGTTTATGGTCAGATCTAACCAGCGAGGGGGTTGACCTCCAGTGTGGAACACCGGTCACCCATGTTGGTGATGACCAGGTTCAATATGTTGTTACCTCTGGTGGGGGTTTTGACCAGTTGATCCAGGGCATTTGCATTTATAAATTCTAGGAAATGTTGGACAAGGAAGTTAGTACTTGAGTAGTTCTCCCAGTTAATGTTTGGGTAGTTGAAATAACCCAATATCAGGGTGTTTGGTAGTACCTTTATGTTTCCCAGTGTTTCCAGAAATGCGGAATGGGGGTCCTGGTACATGGTGGGTGATCTGTAGTAAGCTACAATTTGAATTGCAGTTTTTCCCATTGTTAGTTGCAAGTGGATGATCTCTGAAGCATCGTGCTGTGCCACTAACCTGGAGGTGTGGGTATCCTTGATGAATATGGATACGCCCCCCACCATTTGTATTTTGGTCCAGGTTTTGTGACCAAAATGTATGGTATGAGTTGTAGCCTGGTAGTGCTGGGGTGCTCTCTGGAGCCTTAAACCAGGTTTCTTTACTGCACATATATCAATTTTCTCCATACTGAGGAGTGCCTCGAGTGCATGCATTTTGAGGTTTAGACTTCTGGCATTGAGTAGCATTACCTCAGTTTTTTGTTATTTGTGCTATTTAAGGCAGTGGGTTTGTCTTTTGAGACTTGCCTAAAAAAGGCACACCTTCACCCATCATTGTGCAGTGGGGGTAACCACTGGTGGTCATAAATGCAAAAGCTAAAGTAGATATATTTTCCCTTACTGGCTGCCCTTTTTCCAACTGAGGAGCTCCTTTTGCTTAGCTGCTCAATGATCACCTCAGCTATACTTTCTATAGAATCTGCCATTTGCACTGACCCAATTCCTCCAGAGCTACAATTGTTCCAACCATCCTGATAACCCCCCAATAGTATAGAACCCTTATAGAGCCTCAGTTTAATCACACACCTCCACTACTACTCCCCACTAAGGAAAGCATAGTTATGCCTTCTATTATGGATGATCAGTTTCCCTCTATTTCTCCTGCCAGCCTGATTGACATGGGTATCCTGAGGCAGAGTAGCAATTGTCTCATGTACACTGACAACCCACTACTCCTATTTGTGAGAAATGCATCTACACTAAGAATCTGGAATCCTTGCTGTCTCATTCACAGAAGAGTGACACTGCACAGGTTGCCAGCTCACATACTACACCTCCTGAACATACCATGCACCCAACACATAAACCATCATACGGAGGTAATTAAGAGGTAATTACCAGAAACTTATCTAAACACTAGAGACCTCTGAAACACAAACATGCTACACCTAATACAGTACCTGCAGCACTCAATACACATAAAACAGCAAGCACCAGTGTCTCACCAAATATGCCCATAAGGCAAAGCACATCTAAACCAAACTTTTTAGTCATAGGTGATTCCATAATGAGACACACAGATGTCTCACTCACCAGGCTGGGTAAGGAGAAGGTTACAGTCAGCTGTCTGTCAGGTGCCAGGACCTGTCAGATCATACACACATGCAAGTCTCTCAACAACAAGTACTGTCATGACTCCGTCACAGTTCAAGTTGGTGTGACTGACTTGAGATGTACCTCAATGGGTAATATGAAGAGAGACATGACTGAGTTCTCTAAATATGTGTCCCAGGCAGGTATGTTCCTAGCCTTGAGCAGCAGTATACCCCCACCTAGGATGATACCACAATATATGCAAAAAATGGTTAACTTCAACAATTGGCTTAGTTTCTGGTGTCAGTCTAAGGTGATGCAGTTCCTGTCAGCCTGGGATGACATGGTAGATAGACCATGCTGCTTTGCCAGAGATGGTCTTTACCTGTTACCTCTAGGCTTTTGGTTACTGGCAAAGGTACTTGCCTCCCCATAATGCCTATTTAGGCAATGTCCCAAGAGCAAAATTTCCAATGTGAAAATATCCTCCATAAATAAAGTAAGGCTTATGCTTCAAATGCTAGAAGATTAAATCAAAAACTGCACTGCCTGGAAGCACTCCTCTCCCTGGAGGATGTCAATCTCTGTGCAGTCACAGAAACCTGGTTCAAGGCCACAGAGAGTTTGCCTTCTTTGTAAGGCATCAATGCCTTCCACACTTTCAGACCACAAAATGATCATGTAAGAACCAAAGGAGAAGGAGTATCTATCTTCATTAAAGATAAAAACATCTCTAGACTGGTTAGACAGGATAACTCCATGGAATTACTCCAAGTTCAACTAACAGTAGGAAAACGACCCCCCTTCAAGTCATAATTAGTTATAGGCCTCCTCCATGAACCAAGACACCAACGATGCTTACTTGGTCCTACTCAAGTCACTCCACTTACAACACAACACCCTGGTTAAGGGCGATTTCACCATCAACTGGGAAACTTATATGAGTACCAATATGCTTGCCCAAAGGTTCCTGGACTTCAATAACATAAATGCCCTGGAACAAATATTATGCATTCCCACAAGGGGTGCAAATGTACTTGACCTGGTCCTCACCAACATGGGTTACCATCGTGCCACCACAAATGTAGGACCATTACTGGTTAAATCCGATCATAAGTCAGTCACATTGGAAGTAGTGATAACACCTGAACCCCTCATAGGAGAAATCGGGTTAAAAAAATTTCACCAAAGCTAATTATAGCCTTTTAAGAGATGACATAAACAGCTTCCAAGCTCCTGATCCAACAGATGACACTGCCAACTATACTAAGGCATAAACAAATGCCTTGTATAAACACCTATACAATTGTATACTCAGCTGTACCAGATAGGATCAAAGCAAGATCCTCTAGAAAAAAACAGGGCCCCGTGGTGGACTTCTAGCTTTAATAGGTTATAAAACAAGAGGAAGAAGTTACTGTCTAAGAATAAAACAGAGAGGTCCCAACACTGGAAGAACACCATCCTCTGCTTAAACAAGCAAATAAGACAGCTTGTAAACTCCTCTAAGGATAACTTTGAAAAGAAATTAGCAGCCATAGCTAAAGATACTCATAAGGCATTCATCAACTACATCCATAGTGTAAAAGGTAGGTCTGAGATGTGTGCTGAACTAGTAGCAGATGGCACCACACACTGATCCTGCTAGCTGACAGGCTTGGTGAAAATTTCACGCCCTATCCCTCCGAACATTCCAGAAAGCATACCTTTCACATCTCTGCCACCTTGCATCTCTAAAGAGCAAGTCATTAATGCTCTCTCAAAGGCCAAAAACACAGCCTGTATGGGACCTGATGTCATTCTAGGTTGTGTTCTAGATGGTCTAAAACATGAACTAGCAACTCCATTAGGTACTCTTTTTGTCACATCCTGAGTACTGGATTTGTCCCTGCTGAATAGAAAATAGCAACCATCATTATGCTTCACAAAGGGGGTACATCAACAGACCCTGGGAACTATATACCCATAAGCTTAACCAGTCGTATCTGTATGCCAATGGAATAAATTAGCATAGACTTTACAAATAAGGATATAGGTGACCTCCAAACCCTAGATCTGACCCAGTTTGTCTTTGTCAAAGGCAGATGATGCATGTTAAACCTAGTAGATTTCTTCAAAAATGTCACCAGGGCCATAGACAAGGGTAAATCTGTGCACACAGCTTATCTTGACTTTGGCAAGGCCTTTGACACAATCCCACATTTGGGCATCATTGCCAAACTCAACCGGTTGACTATCGACCCTTATGTTGTCAGGTGGGTTGCAAACTGTCTCACCAACAGCTCACACTCAGTCAAAGTTGGGGACTTTACCTCTACCAGCTGACCTGTCTCCAGTGGAGTCCCGCAGAGATCAGTGATGGGCCCCCTATTGTTTTGAATATATTTATCAGAAGTTCCCGTGAAAACAGAAGAACTGTGGCTAACTAAGTTTGCTGATGACTGCAAACTAGGTGCAATCCTAGAATCCCCTAATTATGTCAATATACCCCAAGAAGGGCTCACACAGAGTAATGATTGGTGCAAAGCCATGGAGTTAAACTCAATCTAAAAAAAATGCATTATCATCCCATTCAAGGAAAACTATACCCCTACAGACTGTCATACAAATAATAATATCTTAATTACCAACTCAGTTGTGATAGATTTGGGAATGCAGGTGGAATCTGGTCTTAACATTGACCACCACGTATCTACTGTGGTAAGGAAGGTCTTCTATGTTGTGCACCTCATAAGCAAAGCCATTGCCTCAAGAGTGAAAGAGGTTATAACTCTCCTGTACTCATCCCTCATCAGGCCAATAATAGAGTACAATGCTCCCTTTGGTATGTACAGTACCAAGCACCTGCAGCAACTTGAGAGACCTCAGAGATTTCTAACTAAGAAAATTCAGGGTCTTCAGCACATGTCATACATTAACAGACTTAAGCTCTTGTTACTGTATTCAGTAGCATACAGATTACTTAGATGTGACCTGTGCCTGGCTTACAGAGCAAGCATGGTTCCAAAGCTAATGGAAATGCTGCACATCTGCAAGTCATATGTAACAAGAGTCACCTGCTCTAGGGACCTTAATCTGGCTTGTAACATAAATAGGACCTGCTGGAGAGACAGATATGTCTTCCAGAAGCTGCCACTTCTCTGGAACAGGCTACCAGTTCACATCAAACAGAGCCTCTTTATGACCTTATTCAAGTGTAGCCTTGACAAATGGATGAGAAACCATAAATTTCTGCCAAAGATTTCACCTTTGACCTTCTTAGATATAGGCAGTCATTGCTAAGCTAGATCTTGAGGATAGACAATTTTTGGGGTATATACAGCTAGGGTTGTAATGACCCTTAGGTCAATAGCATAGTAACCTCCGTCCTATGAGCCTATGATTTGTAAGTCAGTTGCCTTAATCCTAACAGAACTTTTCCCCCCTCAATGAAGTCAAATAATTTCAAAAGCTTTCTGAGTGCTGTACTCTAGTTAGCCTGTGTAATCTAGGTCCTCATGTCACATCATGGTTATCCATTTCCAAGTTCCAGTCCCCTCCTAAAATAATCACACCTTGCATAAATTCAACCATCTGACTAAGAATAAATTTTAAATCACTCAACTTTGTTTTCAGTGGGAGATGTAAAGTCTGTATTGTGACCCGTTAGACCATCTAGTCTCCCCTAACCAGTACAAATCAACCTTGTTCATCTATTTTGCTATCTATAATCAGGAGTGGAATATTTCTTCTCACTAAGGTTAGAGCCTCTTTTTTTTCTCCCTTCAAACACAGTGTATCCAAATTCCTCCAGAAATCCCTTATTAGCCATGCAGTTGTGCACTAATAACAAACAATGAGTTTCTTATAAAGGGTAATGTTGGTGTGACTCTCATACAGGGCCTGGTGTACTTTTTGGCATTTCTTAATGTCTGCTAATCCAGTTATGCTCAAATGATTAATTTCAGACTCATTGCAATAATTGATCATTATAGAACTCCATTAAGTATCTAACATAATTTTCCTTCTCTTTTTCAGATCCTTGCCATTTGCCACCTGCTCAGTAATGTCTCATTGACCCACTGTGGATAATCATTGTTCCCTATGTAAAGTCACTTCAAATACAACACAGAAACATTAACATTGATATGTATTTCATAACCAATGTAAACTATGAAGCAGCATTAACACTAAATGTGCACCAAAATAGTCTGTGAAATGCTGCTCCAAACCTGAATACATTGCAGGCAACACTTTGTTGTTCTGAAGCTCACACGCTCCAAGAACCTCCTGAATTCCGTCTCTTTTCATTCTTTTCCTCCCTTATGTCTCCAAGTGTAAGTAGACTACCCCAGATGTAACAATGTATCAATTCTCCAAAAAGGGAAAAATGTTGCCAAATCATTTCAGCCCATTGTTGATGACCAGATTACATGCTGACAGCCACTATAAAACTCCAGTGAAACTTTTCATAAGATATCTTCCTATTATTCAGTTTCTACTTCTTGGTTTAGTTCCCTTGGAGTTTCAGTTTCACCCTTTAACAGAGCATGTGAACACCCACCCATATCACCCTTAAAGTATTATCAAAAAATTAGGTTTCAACAAAAAGCATTAAGCTTCCTACCTCACGTGGCTATTATTTGGGTCTATATTAGCGAAAGCTATTTAGTCGATCCAATACTGTCAAAATGGCAAAATAGCGAAGACACGAAACATCAATTTTTTTTCCCAGGGAAAAAATTCAGTGGGCCGTCTTTGGGACTTTGCCATTTCTTCCACTATGGTGCGATCTCGGAGTTAGTATATTTAAGTAGGGGGGGTGGGGGCACAACCCCCCCCACATCGGAGGGTGTGGGGGGGCAAAGCTCCCCACTTAACTTCGTGTTTAAGTGTTTTTAATTTTTTTTTTTTTTTTGCGGAGCAGTGAATTTTTTCCCTGGGAAATTTGCTGTTCTGTGTGTTCGATATTTTGTGGTTTAGACATTATCGGTACAATGAAATAATGTTCGCTGTTTTAATCGTACGATAGTGTAATATAGATGCATTGTTTTAGGTCCCTTTTATAGCACATCATTTCACTTTCTGATTACTTCTGAAAGTCTATATATACATTTCATCTGTTTATGCTCAACAGTGCAAATAGTAAGGAGGTTTTACAGTTCCATTACCCATTTTGGTAAATCGTTTTTGTTTGAGGAAGCATGTTCTCACTTATTAACAAAGGTCTTCTTCCTCCATGTGAATACAGGTTATACTGACTGCTGCAGCAAATTAATGCTTTCCTGTCCCTTTTTCCCTTATTTTCCTAGTGTGGCTTTCCATTGCCCTTTTTTTCATTTGCATTGCCCTTCAAAAGACTGGAAGTGATTTAATTGGCCATCTTTCTGACAGCTGTTTTCTCTGCAAGACACTTTTGGGGCCAATTTCAGAAGCTGCCTCATCCTCCTCATTTTCTGCCAGAAAAGTTCTGTAACACTCCACCTCTTCCTGTGGCTCAGCTGGAGACAGAAATTATTTAAATCCTATGTTTAGTGTGGCAGGACAGACAAGTCAAAATGTATTATATAGCTGCTTTAAGCACCCTATTCAACCACAGCCTAAGTACAGGCTTCATTCCAGCTAAGTTGAGAATTGCCATTGTCATCCCCTTGCACAAAGGTGGTGCCACTACTGACACTGGAAACTGTCACCCCATTAGCTTGACAAGTCTGGATCTGTAATGCCATGGAGTGTATTATTATGGATCTCATAAACAAGGATATAGGCAATCTCCAAATACTTGACCCCATCCAGTTCGGATTCTTCAAGGGCAGATCTTGCCTGTTGAACCTGGCTGAATTCTTTGAGACTGTCATCAAGGCCCTGGATGAGGGAAAATCAGTACATACAGCTTATCTTGACTTGACCAAGGCCTTTGACACAATCCTCCACTTGGGCATCATCAAAAAGGTAACACATTTTAGCATAAATCCCTATCTCATCAGGTGGGTGGCCACCTGGCTCACTGACAGGACCCTCAAGTTCAAAATAGGCACCTCTACTTATGATAGCAGGCCTGTCACTAGTGGATCTCCCCAGGGATCTGTTATGGGATCCCTATTGTTTGGCATCTACTTCTCAGAGATCCAGGTAAAGACAAAAGGCCTGTGGCTGACCAGGTTTGCAGATGACTGTAAGTTGGGTGCTGTCATTGACTCCCCAAATGATGTTAACATACTGTAAGAGGGTCTCACAGCAACTAATGACTGGTGCCAAAGTCATGACCTCAAGTTAAATGAAAAAAAATGTATCATCATATCATTCAGCAAAAACATGGCCCCTACTGATTACCACATCGACAGCAACCCCCTAAACACACAACCTATGGTGAGAGACATAGATACTCAGGTTGATAACAATCTCACATTTGACCATCATGTAGTGGCAGTGGTCAACAAAGCCTTTTACTTGATTCACCTCATAAGTAAAGGGATTGCATCCAGAAAAATAGGAGGTTATTACCTCTCTGTACTCATCCCTCATTAGATCAACAATTGAGTATAATGCCCCGTTTGGTATGTACCTCTTCAAACATCTGCACCAACTGGAAAGGCCACTGAAATACTTCACAAAGAGAATCCATGGCCTCCAACACCTGTGTTATGTGGACAGGCTCAAATCAATATCACTCTACTCAGTATCATACAGATTGCTCAGAGGAGATCTGTGTCTCACCTACAAGGCAATCTCGGACCCTGTCCTACTAGAGATACTCTATATATGTAAGTCTAACTCCATGCACATTAACCACTTGCAAGACCTGAATCTAATATACAACATCAACAAAATCTGCTGGAGAGACAGGTTTGTATCCCAGAGGCTGCCCCATCTTTGGAATAGACATCCAATACATGTCACACAGAATGCCTCGCTGACCCTCTTCAAGTGCAACCTTGATGAGTGAATCAGAAACCACACATTTGTCCCAGGGGTGCCACCTGTGTCCTTCAGTGACAGGGGTGACAGGTGCTGACTAAGGTTTCTTTTGGGGGATAAACTATTGGCTAGGCTTGTCAGGGCACCAGGGCCATTACCCTAGTAACCTCCTATGATCATAAGTACTTAAATAAGGAAGCAAACTGTCCCCATATTTTTCTTGTTATGACTGAATAATCATTGTCAGCATAAATTCTACTATCATTTATTAGTTGTTTTTCACATTTTAATAATAATGACAGAAATCTCTCTTTTAAAGCATAATTCTGTATCATGACCACTATCAGTCTTGGAAATCTAGTAGCTAAACTCTCTAGAAATAATGCTGTATGAGCTATGTCTATCAATACCTCCTCAAGGGGGATCCTAGTCCATAGATGTAACTGTGTTATCATGAATGCTTTGTAGTCTTTCCCCTTTCAACCTTCAGGTACCCCGGAAAAATAAAGGTTCTTCCTTCTCTCCCTGTCTTCCAACTCAGCCATACATTTTGCTAGCTCTTTCTGTAGTACCTCCAGATCAATCAGCCTGCTTCGCATGTGGCCTTTATTAACATTTTCCTTTCTCATTTAAGGTTTGTAACTTCTATTTTGTATCTTATTCTTGTATGACATTTGTTTTGTTTTAAGTGGGCTTTGTTCTACTTGGAGTTTTAAGAAGCCTTGGCTAGGGTCAGTTAGAAAGTTAGCAAAGTATTCCTTGCAAACAGAATAACATCAGCTAATTAGTTGAAGGAGCTGAGAAATAGCATTCCTCATTTTAGCTAGAAATGTCTCTATTTAGCTGGAGTGCTTGTTTGGCTTGCTTGTACTCTCATCTGAATATTGCTGATCTTTGTCTGCATTTTTTCCAGAAGCTGCCTCATCCTCCTCATTTTCTGCCAGAAAAGTTCTGTAACACTCCACCTCTTCCTGTGGCTCAGTTGGAGCCAGAAATTATTTAAATCCTATGTTTAGTGTGGCAGGACAGACAAGTCAAAATGTATTATATAGCTGCTTTAAGCACCCTATTCAACCACAGCCTAAGTACAGGCTTCATTCCAGCTAAGTGGAGAATTGCCATTGTCATCCCCTTGCACAAAGGTGGTGCCACTACTGACACTGGAAACTGTCACCCCATTAGCTTGACAAGTCTGGATCTGTAATGCCATGGAGTGTATTATTATGGATCTCATAAACAAGGACATAGGCAATCTCCAAATACTTGACCCCGTCCAGTTCGGATTCTTCAAGGGCAGATCTTGCCTGTTGAACCTGGATGAATTCTTTGAGACTGTCATCAAGGCCCTGGATGAGGGAAAATCAGTACATACAGCTTATCTTGACTTGACCAAGGCCTTTGACACAATCCTCCACTTGGGCATCATCAAAAAGGTAACACATTTTAGCATAAATCCCTATCTCATCAGGTGGGTGGCCACCTGGCTCACTGACAGGACCCTCAAGTTCAAAATAGGCACCTCTACTTATGATAGCAGACCTGTCACTAGTGGATCTCCCCAGGGATCTGTTATGGGATCCCTATTGTTTGGCATCTACTTCTCAGAGATCCAGGTAAAGAAAAAAGACATGTGGCTGACCAGGTTTGCAGATGACTGTAAGTTGGGTGCTGTCATTGACTCCCCAAATGATGTTAACATACTGTAAGAGGGTCTCACAGCAACTAATGACTGGTGCCAAAGTCATGACCTCAAGTTAAATGAAAAAAAATGTATCATCATATCATTCAGCAAAAACATGGCCCCTACTGATTACCACATCAACAGCAACCCCCTAAACACACAACCTATGGTGAGAGACATAGATACTCAGGTTGATAACAATCTCACATTTGACCATCATGTAGTGGCAGTGGTCAACAAAGCCTTTTACTTGATTCACCTCATAAGTAAAGGGATTGCATCCAGAAAAATAGGAGGTTATTACCTCTCTGTACTCATCCCTCATTAGATCAACAGTTGAGTATAATGCCCCGTTTGGTATGTACCTCTTCAAACATCTGCACCAACTGGAAAGGCCACTGAAATACTTCACAAAGAGAATCCATGGCCTCCAACACCTGTGTTATGTGGACAGGTTCAAATCAATATCACTCTACTCAGTATCATACAGATTGCTCAGAGGAGATCCAACCCAGTTTGGCTTTGTCAAAGGCAGATCATGCCTTTTAAACTTGGTTGACTTTTTCGAAACAGTCACCAAAGCCATTGATGAGGGAAAGGCAGTCCATACAGCCTACCTCGATCTGGCGAAGGCCTTCGATACAATACCCCACTCGGGTATCATTGAAAAACTCATCAGCTTAAATGTTAACCCATACATCACAAGATGGGTTGCAAACTGGCTGAGTGACAGAACCCACAGGGTCAGAGTTGCTGGCGCCATGTCAGACTCAAAGCCTGTCACAAGTGGTGTCCCACAGGGCTCAGTCCTGGGCCCACTCTTGTTTGGCATCTACTTTTCGAAGTACAAGCAAACACAGAAGGGTTATGGCTGACAAAGTTTGCAGATGACTGCAAACTGGCCATAGTAGAAAACACATCTGACACAGATATCCTTCAGAAGGGTCTCACAGAAACGGATAACTGGTGCCAGAGCCATGGCCTAAAGTTAAATGCCAAAAATGCATAGTCATACTTCGAAAAACAAGGTTACCCCTAGCTACCAAATAGGTGGCAATCAACTGAGCACAGAAGAAGTTATCAGGGACCTGGGGACCCAGGTTGATAGTAGTCTGTCATTCGACACCCATGTAGCTAAAGTAGTTAGAAAGACCTTCTACATTGCCCACCTTATCATGAAGTGATTCTCATCTAGATCAAGGGAGGTCATAGTCACCCTTTACTCACCACACATCAGACCAATGATTGAGTACAATGCCCCATTCGAATGTATCTGACCCGACACTTGCAGCAGCTGGAGAGGCCACAAGCGTTCCTCACCAAAAGGATAAAGGGTCTCAAAATCTGTCCTATGCTGCCCGACTGAAAGAACTCCAGCTCTATTCAGTCGCCACGCTTGCTCAGAGGTGACCTTTGCCTAACATACAAGGCCATGTCAAACCCAGATTTGATGAATATGCTTCACCTCAAAAATCTAGATCCATCAGAGCCACAAGGGCGGAGACTTAAACCTCGACACGGCTATTAATAGGACGTGCTGGAGGGATAGATTCATCACCCAAAGACTCCCTATGCTGTGGAACAAAATCCCGGTATATGTGAGGCAGAGCACCTCGCTGGCCTTGTTCAAGAGAAATCTTGACCAATGGATGGGAGATCGCAGATATACCCCAGGGATTACCTCAGTGTCACTGCTCGACAGAGGCACAGCAAAATAATGGGTATAGTTCCCCATACTAAAGGGGTGGCGTAAGCCACAAAACGATGGGCTAGGCTTGTAAATGCCCTCGGGCAGATAGCCTAGTATGAACCTATGAACCTATGAACCTATGAGATCTGTGTCTCACCTACAAGGCAATCTCGGACCCTGTCCTACTAGAGATGCTCTATATATGTAAGTCTAACTCCATGCACATTAACCACTTGCAAGACCTGAATCTAATATACAACATCAACAAAATCTGCTGGAGAGACAGGTTTGTATCCCAGAGGCTGCCCCTTCTTTGGAATAGACATCCAATACATGTCACACAGAGTGCCTCGCTGACCCTCTTCAAGTGCAACCTTGATGAGTGAATCAGAAACCACACATTTGTCCCAGGGGTGCCACCTGTGTCCTTCAGTGACAGGGGTGACAGGTGCTGACTAAGGTTTCTTTTGGGGGATAAACTATTGGCTAGGCTTGTCAGGGCACCAAGGCCATTACCCTAGTAACCTCCTATGATCATAAGTACTTAAATAAGGAAGCAAACTGTCCCCATATTTTTCTTGTTATGACTGAATAATCATTGTCAGCATAAATTCTACTATCATTTATTAGTTGTTTTCCACATTTCAATAATAATGACAGAAATCTCTCTTTTAAAGCATAATTCTGTATCATGACCACTATCAGTCTTGGAAATCTAGTAGCTAAACTCTTTAGAAATAATGCTGTATGAGCTATGTCTATCAATACCTCCTCAAGGGGGATCCTAGTCCATAGATGTAACTGTGTTATCATGAATGCTTTGTAGTCTTTCCCCTTTCAACCTTCAGGTACCCAAGAAAAATAAAGGTTATTCCTTCTCTCCCTGTCTTCCAACTCAGCCATACATTTTGCTAGCTCTTTCTGTAGTACCTCCAGATCAATCAGCCTGCTAGCATGGCCTTTATTAACATTTTTCATTTAAGGTTTGTAACTTCTATTTTGTATCTTATTCTTGTATGACATTTGTTTTGTTTTAAGTGGGCTGTTCTACTGGAGTTTTAAGAAGCCTTGGCTAGGGTCAGTTAGAAAAGTTAGCAAAGTATTCCTTTGCAAACAGTGAATAACATCAGCTAATTAGTTGAAGGAGCTGAGAAATAGCATTCCTCATTTTAGCTAGAAATGTCTCTATTTAGCTGGAGTGCTTGTTTGGCTTGCTTGCTGTACTCTATCTGAATATTGCTGATCTTTGTCTGCATTTTATTTTTCCCACCCACTCACCCAAACTTGGCAGCTTTTGAGTTGTCCACCCCTACTATAAATCTGATTTTGGACACTCCTCCAGTTCCATCTCATGCGCTCATTCTACTGAGTATAGCGATATCATTTGGGAAGGCCCACCCCCTTAGTTTCTTAACCTTGAATTATCTTCTTTCTTCCCTTCCCACTTAATTAAAAAAATGCACTTTATTCAGCTGCTTTTACTGTATTTGTGTTTTTTCCTACTTTATTTTCATTTTGCTAAATGTTATTAAAAGTGTTCAGTTGCATTTATTCTGCTGAATTTATTAATGCTTGTTAGTAGCATGATTAAATTGTAACTATTAGTCTAAACCTCTTAGTTTTGGTTTAAGCACTTGAGCTTCAGGCCAGTTGTTTTACATTAAGAAAGTGTGTGGTCTACGCTGTTGCTGCAGGAGAGGTAGCTTTAATCCTTTTCAGTTGGGAATTGCTAGTTGAAGGCTTAGTGTGTCTGTTATTCTAAAAGTTTCAGTTCTGGTTTAAGCACTTGGGCTTCAGGACAGTTATTTTACATTAAGAAGGATAGTGCTCTACATTCTTGTGGGAGGAGAGGTTGCATCTGCCTCTCTGAGCTGAGAGTTGCTGGCTGAAGGCTTATTGTGCCTGCTGATTTGAATATTTTCCTGAAATTGTTGCACTTTGCTGTAGCATAGACTATATTCAGACCTGATGAATCTAGTGGTTTGTATAATTAAAGCACTAAACTAGATTATCTTTTGTTGGAGAGGGTTCCCCTGCACCCTAGTGGCACTGTGGCACTAATGTGCAGTAGGAAGTCATCTGATTGAAGGCTGATGGAACAGGACTCAAGTTTTGAACTTTTTTATTGTCAGTTTGTTTAAATCAATTTGCTCATGTTTGCTGCATAATCACTGCTTTTGTGCTAGTTTGCGCTTGTTTTAGTGAAGTTCCACAGAGTTTGGTGACCAGCTGCTGCTTTGTTGAATTTATAAAAACAAACCAGGCACCCAAGAAGGCAGGAGGAAATAAACCCCGAATCTTGTAGTGGAAGCAGCAACCAGTTTAGTAATACATATGTATTAATAAACTGGTTGCTGCTTCCACTACAAGATTCATGGTTTATTTCCTCCTGCCTCCTTGGGTGCCTGGTTTGTTTTTATTTGGTTCCTAGTTTTAGTGGCACCTATCTCCTTGGTGATTTTGGTTTGTTGTATTTATCTCATCAATCCAAGGCATCTGCTGATCTCTGCAAAACATAAGTACACTTTCTCACTGTATATTGCACTTTTGAACTGCATTTTTACCATACCACTGCTTATTTGAACTATTTTTTTCTGAAATTGTTGCACTTTGTTTGCTATAGCATAGACTATATTCAGACCTGCTGAAACTAGTTCTGTTTGTATAACTTGACTACTAAACCAGGTCATCTTTTGTTGGAGAGGGCTCCCCTGCACCCTAGTGGCAGGATTGTGCAACTAGAACTCATCTGATTGAAAAGTGCTGAAACAGGATCTGTTATGAGCTTTCTTATTGGTTAATTTGTTTAAATCAGTTTGTTCTTGTTTGCTACATAAGCACCACATTCTCATGGGTTTGCTCTTGGTTTATCAAGCTCCACAGAGTTTGGTGACCAGCTATTGCTCTGCTCTATTTATCTGATCAATCCAAGGCATCTGCTGATCTCTGCAAAACATAAGTAGAATTTTTCACTGTATAATGCACTTTTGAACTGCATTTTTACCACATCACTGCTTATTTGAATTGTTCTTTCTGAAATTTGTGCACCTTGTTTACTGTAGCATTGACTATATTCAAACCTGCTGAATCAAGTTCTGTTTGTATAACTTGAGCACTAAACAATCTTTTGTTGGAGAGGGTTCCCATACACTCTAGTGACAGGAGTGTGCAATTAGAACTCATCTAACTAAGGTTTGCAGGAATAGGGCTCAGTTTTGAGCTTTTTATTGGCTATTTTTTACATCACTTTGCTCTTATTTGCTACAAAAGTGCTGTGTTAGCATGGGGGATCCCTTGCTTGCTCGTCACACACTGGCGGGCAGCCGTGGGCACCATTGGTGGTTATAGATGCAAACACTTCTGCCTGCAAATTTTTCTTTAGTATGCTACTGGTGCCCCATCAATGAGTTCTCCTGATTTTCCCCTCAATGACACTTTCAGTGAAACTCCTGAGGTACCAACACAGATCCTACCCACTAGCAATTCATATTTTTTGTCTATTTCTGCTGTCCTCTACTTCACCTGGTCCTTACTGTCCTCTCCCTATTTTTTGACCCCATCAACTTACCTAGCATTATGGACAGACAATTTCCCACTTTTTTTCCAGCTAGCCTTGTTGACATAGGCATCCTGAGGCAATGTAGCAATTGCCTTATGTACACTGACAACTCACTTCTTCTGGTCCACACAAATTCATTATGTGAGAGGTGCATTTATGTCAAGAACCTAGAATCCAGGATCTCTAAGCAGGTTGTCAGCATGTACACCTCATCTTCTGCAGCTATCAAACCAACAACACATAAACCTACATAAGTGGAGATCTTTACCAGAAACTTACATAAACATCAGAGACCTCCCAAACACAAACACAAGCATGAGTCACATAATATATCCTCTCCAGAACATAGTACAAATAATATATCACACACTAGTGTCTCATCAGGCAAGTCCCTAAGGCATAGCACAAAAACAAACATCTTAGTCATAGGCAACTCAATTGTGAGACACACAGATGTCCTTCTCATCAGGTTGGATAAGGAAAAAGTCACGGTCATCTGTCTGTCAGGTGCCTGGATCCCCCACATCCCACACACACTCATCTCTCTCATACATTTTAAATGTGTTGTAAAAGTGCTTTAAGACCAGCATGCTGAAAGCAAATGTATTGGCTTACAGGAAGGGCATGTCAGCACTGGCTTTGCTATTTAATTGTTAATTTGATTGAGTAACTTGGTTCTGAAGATGTCTATTATGTCAGATGTAAGCACTTAACCGTTACTTGTGGATTTTATCTCTGTGGATTAAAAGTTGTTTGCTGTGCTGCTAACTGACTGACTTGGTTTCCTCTGTTATTTGCTGAATTTTACCTGGTTGAGCACTGTGTGGATTTCAATTTGTAGTTACTCTCTGATAAAATGTTTCAGGCAGTTTTGTCCCAAGCTGTATGCAGCATTTTACCTTTGCAAACAATTGGCTTAGGTTCTGGTGTCATTCAAAGGGGATCCAGTATCTGTCAGCCTGGGACAATATGGTCGACAGACCTCAATGCTTTGCCAGAGGTGGTCTTCATCTGTCACACCTGGGATTTCAGTTAAGGCTTTTGGCACCCCCATAATGACTTTTTTTTAGGTAATGTCACATGAACAAAATTCCCAATGTAAAAATACCCTGTAAAAACAACCTCAAAGTTATACTGCTAAATGCTTGGAGTCTAAACTAGAAACTGCACTCATTGGAAGCAGTTCTTACCTTGGAAGATGCAGACATTTCTGCAGTCACTGAGACCTGGTTTAAGGCTGCAGAGACCACCCCAGCTATACCAGGTTACATTTCCTTCCACACTTTAAGACCACAAACTGAAGGTGTGAAAACTAAAGGAGGTGGTATATCAATATTCATTAAAGATAAATACACCTCTAGATTGGTTAAACAGCACTATTCCCTTGAATTACTTCAGGTGCAATTGACTGTAGGTAAGACCCTTCTTCTGGTCATTGGCAGCTATAGGACCCCCTCCATGAATCAGGACATCCACTCATTCTATTTGGATGTACTTGAGCCAAACAAAATACAATCACACACCCTGGTTTGGGGTGACTTTAATTACCCATCCATTGTCTGGGTAAAGTATATGTGTTCTGACTCACTTGCCCAAAGGTTCTGATTCTGTGCTCACCAACATGAGGGTCCACTGCACTATCCCCAATTTCTGGCCATCCGTGGTGAGATCTGTCCATAAATAAGTCGCACTAGAAGTAACTATAACACAAGCCCCCCCTACCAACAACTAGACAAAAAAACTTCCCCAAGGCCAATTACAACCTCTTACATAACAGCATAAATAGCTTCATAGCCCCAACTCCACTGTTTGAGCAGACACCTATGCTGAGTTATACACCAATACTTTATATGAATACCTGTACAATTGTATTGACTCTGCCATACCTGATAGAACCAAAACAAGCTCTTCAAGGAAAAACAAACCTGCCTGGTGGACAACTGCCATTAGTAGACTATACAACAAGAGAAAGAAATTGTTGTCTAATAGTAGGAAGGCATGGTCTCAAAACTGGAAGCACTCCCTCCTCAACTTAAACAAGCGAATAACACTCCTAGTGAAGTCCTCCAAAGCTAATTATGAATCCAAATTAGCTTCCCTAACTAAGGACATCCACAAGGTGTTTTTTAGCTACATCTGTAACTTCAAAGGTAAGGCCCAGATTTATGCTGAACTCATAGTTAATGGTACTACATATACCTGTGGATATAGCAAATCTGCTAGCTGACAGGTTTAGTGAAAGCTTCACTCCCCTGTCCCCAGCAAATATACCCTAATGCATCCCTAACACCTGTCCGGCACCTAGTAGCTCTGAAGTTAAGGTCTTAAACGCCCTCTCCAAGGCCAAAAATACAGCCTCTATGGCATCAGATAACATCCCGGGCTGTGTTCTACATGGGTTAAAACAGGAATTAGCATCACCACTGGGCACACTTTTCAAACACAGCCTAAGCATTGGTTTTGTCCCAGCAGAATGGAAAGCAGCTACTGTCATCCCTTTGCACAAAGGGGGTGCATTCATGGACCCTGGGAACTACAGATCCATTAACCTGACCAGCCTTATCTGCAAAGCCATGGAACAAATCATCATGGAACTTCTTAAGAAAGACATAGGTAATCTTCTAAAGCTTGACCCCACCCAATTTGGCTTTTTCAAGGGGAGATAATGTTTGCTAAACTTGGTGGACATCTTTGAGACAGTCACCAAAGCCCTAGACAAGGGCAGATCTGTGCATATGGCCTTCCTAGATTTAACCAAGGGCTTTGACACAATCCCCCACTCAGGCATCATCGATAAACTCATCCAGCTGGGTATCAACCCATATATTGTCAAGTGGGTTGCAAAGTGACTCAGTGATAGAACTCATACAGTCAAAATAGGGGACTCCACCTCCTCCAGCAGACCTGTAACTGTGGTGTTCCACAGGGATCAGTTCTGGGACCCCTACTATTCAGAATCTACTTCTCTGAAGTGCAGGCTAAAACTAAAGGACTGTGGTGGACAAAGTTTGATGATGACTGCAAACTGGAAGAGAGCATTGAAACTGCTAGTGATGTCAACTTCCTTCAAGAAGGTCTTTCACAGACTAATGACTAGTGCCAAAGTCATGGTCTCAATGCAAAAAAATGCTTTATCATCCCCTTCAGCAAGGGTGATGTTCCTGCAAGCTACCACATCAATAGCAATACTCTAAGCACACAGTCAGCAGTGAGAGATCTGGGTACACAGGTCTACAGCAACCTTAACTTCAATCATCATGTCACCACAGTGGTAAGAAGGGCATTTTATATTGCTCATATCATAAGTAAGGGCATTGCTTCCAGAAAAAAAAAGAGGTTATATCCCCCTGTACTCTTTTCTCATCAGGCCAAGAATAGAGTACAATGTTCCGTTTGGTATGTTCTTTTCCAAACACCTGGAGCAATTGGAGAGACCACAAAGCTAACTAACAAAAACAATTCACAGTGTTTGAGATGTGTCTTATGTGGACAGACTGAAATCATTGTCATTTTACTTTGTGATGTATGGACTGTTCAATGTTGACCTGTGCCTTATTTATAGAGCAATCTCTGACCCAGTTTTAATGGAAATGCTGCACATTCACAAGTCAAATGGCACATGGGATCACTCACTTAAAGTACCTTAACCTGGTATGTGACATCAGCAGAACTTGCTGGAGAAACAAATTTGTCTCACAGAGGTTGCCCCACCTTTGGAACAAGCTTCCTATTCATGGTAAACAAAGCCCCTTGTTGGCCCTATTTAAGTGTAATTTGCACAATTGGATGGGTAACCAGAAATTCACCCCGGGGTACAACCAGTGTCCCTCTTGAACATGGGCAACAGGTGCTGATTTTACTGTCTGCTTCAACCAGACACCCTTGGGAACACTGGTTGAACTTGGCTAGGCTTGTAAGGGCCCCAGAGCCATTAGCCTAATACCTTCTATGATCCTATTATTCCTGAATGCCACCAGGTCATCAGAATGCTACAAGATAGTACCTTCCATCTCCTCCAACTTTTGATCAGTTTTGATTACATAATCACACAAAGTTTTACCCATGTTTAGGACCTCGTCAAATAATCTGCCCATCTTGGCATGCAGGTCTTGGTTTAGATCACCCCCATTTGCCTCTGTGCTGTTCATCACCATAATCTCTCTTTTTAACACCGTTGAGCAGTTTTCTGATATGCAAGGACTCGGACGATCCTTTCCCTATATTCTTCATGTACTTTGGTTCATTTGCCCATTAACACACTTTATCCAAGGTTGGCCAATTTTCTCAATTTTTTTATAATATTTACTGTATATGGAGGATGGAGCACAACAGAGCATAACCAGTTCAGGCCAGTGCCGTACCACCATTACTGATATTGTTAGGCTTCTGTTTATGTAAGTGCTACCGAATTTTTTATAGTATTTTTCAAAATACTATTCGGCTGCAACTATCCCTTTCCCCCTCCATGCAGGGTGTATTAGCCACCCTTTTAGACACTATCCAATTTCTACTGGTTGTCCCCTCCTCAACTTGCTACTGTTCCTCTCTGCTACAGAGCAAATTGTCACAGAATAACCTTTAAAAATTCCATCCTGACAGAAACCTTTTAAACACTATTCAACTTTCTACAGGTTGTCCCCTCCTCGCCTTGCTACTGTTCTATCTGCTACAGAGTGAATTGTCACAGAATAACCTTTGAAAATTCCATTGTGACAGAAATTACTTCTTGGCCCAATTTTGAACAGAAAAGTATACCTCAATTTGTGTAGTAAGTAGTGTTTTGAGTGTTAGTGGTGTGCACACCTTGCTGGGATGGTTCCCCAGGGCATCCTTTGTCTGGATAAAGTGGAGGCTTTCTGATAGGTTTCATAGCTGTGGTATCTTTCTGACGAGGTTGTACTCACTCCATTCACCCTTTGCTTTGCAGTGGCAGACTCCATTCCCCTACCCTACCTCTTTTTCTTAACCACCCCCACTATGACTACATTAATCAATCAAATAAAAAAAGTTATTAAAAAGACAACCCTCCTCAATTAATTAGCCTTAACCCATACCTCTCAAATGTACAATTTTTGCAGAATGTCCAGGTTATTGCTTCATATTGCTTCATATTTTTAGTCCATTATGCATAAAATGATGGTTTTCTGGAAAATCACTGACAAATCATTGAGGGTTAAAGTCAGAGAATAATGACAGGCATTTGAGTTTCAGACTTCATATCATTCAGAAAATTCATACTAATGCAAAACCTGTTATTTGAGCAATTTTCTAAGTTCAGAAGAGCAATATTTAAAAAGTGTCCCTATTTGTGGGCCTTTGTCTCCCCCCATTATTGATGGCTTTGTCCAGATTTCTTGCTCCAAGAGGTTGAGAGGTATGGTTACCCCTCAAAATCCAGTACAAAAACATCTAATCAAGTAAATGCTAAGGATATAAATACCCCCCCATATAAGTTCACTAAAACAATTAATTCAAGTATTTTTTCTACTCTTCCCCTCTACATTAACATGTTACCTTTATAAACTGTAGCCCGATTATTCTTGTCATTAGCTGCACATTCTACCTCCTACCACACCAAACTAAATGATTCAATTTACTCCCAGACTACCCCATTCCCCTATCCACAAAAGAAAATTAAACTCAAATGCATTAGCATATCCCCCTCAGTCTTTACTGCTATTACCATACAGCATGCCTCCTACACTCTACTCACTCATCACACTTCTCCTGAAATCTCCCTGACATGTCCACAGGTACATAATCAAAATCCTAAAATCCTGAACCAATACAGGAGCTAAACTAAACCTCAGTGGAGATAGCCACCAAAACCATGGACCAAAAATAAACCAAACACGATATCCCACCCATAACCTACCATCCATTCCCAGACATTACTAAACCACCCCAGAAAGGCAGCTGACCTCTTACTATTAAACACTAATATCAGACATATTACTAACAAAATCCAATAAATACATGCCAGTCTCTCTCTCTCTCTTTACTCACCAGACATTGTTATAATAACCAAAGCCTGGCTGAAACCAGAAGTTAGAATAATGAAATTCTTGCTCCTGGATATAACATTCTACAGACAGGTAGAAAATGTAAAAGGGGAGGTAGTATAGCCATTCTATTTAAAAATAACCTTACTATAGAAACTGTTGAACACAATGCCCCCAACTTTGACAATGCTGACATGGTTTATGCAAAACTAAAGATGAACTCTAAAAACAGATAAATATAACAGGAAACTATATACCACCCAGAAAAAAAACTCTCCGTAATGGAATACTTAACTACACTGGTCTTCAACAGCCCTTCCCAAGGAAACAATAATCATGGGTGATTTTAATATAAACTGGTTAACCTGTAACTCCCAAAACCCCACTAATCACATTAACTTCCACAGCTTCACCCATATTATTCAAACACCAGCCAGAATTTATAAATTATCCAACAGACACTCCATCCTTGACTGGATTCTAACAAATAGACCTACTCTCTCTTTTCACTTGGCTGCCTCCCTGATAGCCTCAGTGACCATCTTCCAACCTTTCTATTCAGGCATTGTATCAACCCAGCAAAACATTCTACTTGCCATCTAATAAGGAACAAGAAAAACTTTAACCCCCCAAAACTTCATAACCACCCTCAAACTCTGCAATTGGTCTCCATTTAAGCACCTGCCCTTGAAAGAGGTTGTTAAATATTTTAACTCAACCTTCATAAATATCTTGAACATCCAAGCCCCACCCAGAACTATAAGAGTAAAAGCTAGCTATGCCTCATGGCTAAATAAAGAAACCAGACCCTACTAAAATTAAGAGAGAGGGCATGGTCTCAATCCCACAAAACCACAAATAATGCTGCCAAACAGGTATACCATGATCTTAGAAATAAGGAAAAAGACTAGTCAAACAAGACAAGATTAATTTCTATCATGATGTCCAAATTAAACACAATAATCGACAAAAGATTTGGTCAGTTATTAATAACATACTTCTGCCAGGTAACACTAGTACATACCCCCATATGCTACTAACAATGTAGATAGTATAGCCACCCAATTCAATAAATACTTTACTGAAACAATTGTAACTCTTTCTAATAACTACAGCTCCACTCTTACTCCTGTCCTTCCTACATTAAATAATAACAACAAAACCTTTCCCTTACAACCTGTCTCAACTGACTTAATAAAAAATTGCTCAAAAAACTAACTCACTACCCTAGCAGCTGACAGCCTACCTGCTGACTATGTTAGTGTTACTGCAGATGCAATAATTTAACATGTATCCATATTTATTAACAGATCTATCTCAGAACACCAGGTACCTGGTATTTGGAAAACTTTCCATATTATCCCATTACATAAAGGACGAAAATCAACTGAACTGTCCAATTATCAGCCAGTCACAATACTATCACCCCTGTCCAAAATTCTTCAGAGATGTATAAACACGCAAGTCATGGATTACCTGCTAAGTATCAAATGCTCAACACGGATTTTACCCCTTTCATAGCACTACCTCTGCTCTAGTGACCTTCACTAGTACTGTTAATCTTCATAGGAATAATGGCAAATTTGTATCACCTTTCAAACGTTTTTGGTATGGTCTTGCATGACAAACTGATTAATGTACTAAATGATCTGAATTTAAGCCAGGCTACTCTTACATGGTTCCAGGACTACCTAGCTGACCACCAGCAAGCTGTAAAATGGCAGCAAAATCTCTCTCCTCTTTTACCTGTTACCATAGGAGTTCCTCAAGGATCTATCCTGGGACCCCTACTTTTCCCACTTTTTCCTAACAGTCTCCGACCTCAGCATTGCATGCTTCTGTTATTCATTACGCAGATGATTCCACACTAATATGTACTGCACCATCTTTACAACAACTACTAATAACACAAGATTCTTTCTCAAAAGTTGAAGCATGGCTAACTAACTCTCAACAAATTCTGAACCTTAATAAAACTAAACTCATGCTTTTTCAACCTACAAGACACACTATGCCCCTCCCCTCATTCAACATCCTGTCCACGAATAACACCAGCATTTCATCCATAAGCCATACTAAGCTACTGGGAGTGATAATCGATATTAGCTTGAGATTTGATAATCATATTGCACAGACTATAAAGAAAGTGCACAAAAAGCTGGGTAATGTATACAGAAATAAGCAATATCTTACAAATAACACAAAAGCAACTATTGCACAAACACATCTTATCTTAACTCTCCTCTATGCCTCATCAATTCTCACTAACCTAAAGAAATTAGATTTAGTAAAATTAGAATCATGCTATAACAAAATTGCCATGCTTGCCACAGATGCACCTTTCAGGTCACACCATTGCTTAGCACTCAAACCACTTTGGTTAGAACTATCAGAACTTCTACTCTATAACCAACTCACTATGGCCCATAAAATTCTAAACCAACCAGAGAACCCTCTCCCCTCCAAAATCTCGTACTCCCCTGCTCATATGCTATGCTCCAGTAACAAATCTTTATTGAACGTAACTAAAGCCAACAATGCAGCAGGTGACTATCTCGTCTCAAACTATATCGCTAAATTCTGGAACACATTCCCCCCAGATATTATAACTACTACTAACCTATTCCACTTTAAAAAATACTTAAAATTCACATATCTAAAACATGGCTATGCTCATGCACTACTCCTGCTTAGGCTTTCATTTCTTACTGCTTTCACAAACACAGTTTTTTCTATCTCTGATGATAAGGTGCAGACACTGAAAGAAAACACCCTTAATCTGTTACTTATGTATATAGACATGCCATCTATTGATCTTTAACTCAGAAACATGTTAACCTTTTCTTGCTTTGACACTGCAAACAGGCTTACTATACTGATTGTATAAACTTATCTGCAATATATGGACTACCTGTATATGTTGTTTGTGTACATGAGATCTTTTATTCTGTGACAATTGTGTAAATGTGTACATTTTTATTATTACTCATATATGTAAATGTGGACATTTCTTTGTTTTATGTGAAACTTTTCTCCCTGGGCCTCCGCTAAAAAGGGACTTGTGTCCAGTTGGACTTTCCCGGTAAACAAATGTAAAATAAATAAAATAAATAATTTAGAATGAAGCATCTTTATATACCAAAGGCTAAAAGTTTGTGACAATAAGAAACATTTGGCTGAAGACAGCTGCTACTAGCTAGATAGGAAACTGCCCACTGTAAAAGAAACTGAGAAACAGAAAAAAAGTTCTGTATATACAATAAATCTCTTTTCACCAGGGAGGCTTGAACAATATGATTTAAAACCTGCACATCATTTAACAGATATTTAAGAAAAAATGCCTGCCAAATCTCCTTCTAAAGAATTTGTATCATGTTATTACTGTTTAATAGTGGGTAGAAAATTCACAGAATGAATAGTCAGATCTGCTTTGGGTTGTCTTTGATAGTTTAATGGGTCTGAGCTGCTGCTTACAAGTGAACTTTATTATTATTATTATTATTATTATTATTATTATTATTATTAGTAGTAGTAGTAGTAGTAGTATCATCATCTATATGGTTAATAATAAGAATAAGAATTCAGTGGAAGCAGCAATATGAATGCTTATTTGAACAAATTAAATATGTCTAGATAAAGAATAAAGATTCTGTGGATACACAAATCATTTACTGGCTGATTCTTAATAGAGCAATCAATCAGAGAAGTTGCCTCACTGAAGACAGAAGAGTGGAGTCATCAAACATTTTGAATATGTTTAGAAACTTAGTTATGGTTCTTAAAACCTCTCACAATAAAAATAAAATGAGTAGTACATCAGCTATCTTGCTGAAAAGAAAATATAAGCGAAATTAAAACTATAAATCAGTGTGCTCAGAAAAATAAGCAGTGGTACTGCAGAACAAAAAGTGTTATATTACTAATTTTCAGAAATATTTTCAGGCAAATGCAACACCATGATTTATATAGACATTTCTAAGACCAAATAACAAGAGTGACATTGTCTCGAAGACTGGGCACCTTAATTTCAGAAAGTACTTGCAGTAATCATTCTTGAATAAGTCTTCGAGAAACATAAATTGATTTCAGGAAAATGTGATGAGTTATTTAAAAGACACTAAATGTTGGACTGGATCCATTCTGACATTTCTCAGAGATGTACTGAAGTCAAGTTAATAAAGTATCACTATTAACTGATGCATTTTTGGATTTATCAAAATGTAGATGAAGCACCTAAAGAAATGGGAGAAATGTTCATGCATCAAGGATACATTTCAGTTTATAAGGTGCTCCTGGGAAAATGAGGCATGAACTGATGGATGTTAAGAATCAACCAAGTTCACCCTAAATTTAATGACTTTCTTAACTGCATAATTGAACTGGTCCTTCTCAAACCTTTTCAGTCATAATGATGCCACAGAAGGGCAAGATTTATTGCAGCATATACATGGGCAATTTAATAAAGAGAATTAACCAGCATGTTTTTGATATGTGGAATAAAACTGGAGCACCCAGAGAAAACCAGTACAGACATGGGGGCAACATAAAAAATTCCGCACAAACATTGACTGCAGGTGAATGTGGACCTTCAGGACCTGGAAATGTAAGGCAGACATCTTAAGTAAGCAATACTCAAACCAAAACTTATAGCCTATGTACATCCACTTTTATTGTTTTGGTAATTTAGTAAATACAATCCACTATTAATAGACGTCCTAATCAGTATTTTCCTTGATACAACATGATATGGTTACAGACACAGGTCAATGGTCCTGATATCTTGGAACACCTTATCTGTGTCCAACAGGTTCTTGTCCTCCCTCCCATCATTTAACTTCTTAGCCAAAATCTGACTCTGTTCTTGCTCAACACCAGGAGAAACTATATCCCTAAATGTGACCAAGTACCCATTCATACCTTACACTTCCTTTCTCTCCATTTTTCATTCCCTTCCTTAACAATTTCTCTCTCCTGGCTTTCTCTCTAAATACACCATAAGCTTGTATTTCCTCTCACTTCATATTGCAATTCCTGTTTATATTATACTAATTTACCTTTAATTTTGCTATAAACTGGCTAAAATTTCTCTAAATATTAAATGATTGTTATATAACTTGTACCTGTTCTTAACCAATGTTTTCATATTATATCAAATTTTGTATAATTATTTTAAACTGTAGAGGCTTTTGTATTATTTTTGAAGATTGTAACATCATTCTTAATATGTTTTTAATACTTTGGAGCTTTTCTCCCAGGGTTTCCACTGAAAATGGGCTTCTATGCAGTCGGACTTTTCTGGTAATCAAATGTCAAATAAATATTCAAAGAAAAAAATAAATATCTTGGGTCCTAAAAGATAAAAACTGGCAGTAATTGGAAGATTGCTTGTGACCATATTAGTTCTAGTGATGTTATCCACTCCATCCAGATCAGTGAGTGTGGTGCTAGAGAGAAGTGACAGACAGCTGCAAATCTGTCTTGCATTCTGTTTTTTTGTTAAAATCAGATTTCAGGAGGGGGTGCTGGTCAGTGTAGACCTTGAATTTGCTATGGTCAGTATACAACTACTTGTGAGTAGCAACTTCAGCGAGGTCCACCTTCTGCAGGGTGCCCTTGGACACTCACAGTGTAACTTATATGTTGTTATTCATAGCAGTGAGCCACCTTACAATAAATAAAATATACAAGAGGCACTTCTGCTGGTTCTATAGACAGAAAAAATAAGTCAAGATACTGCAGTGATCTAGATGCTGCCTTGCTGGATGAGAGGCTGGCGAAAATCAAGATTAGGCACTCAAAATGTGTTTTGGGGAAATACAAAAAAAATCTTATATAAGATTGCTGAGGACTTTAAGCATGAACTGGATTTTCAGTGCTAAGTTTTAGTAGCCTAGGACATAAATAATTGAGGAGCGAGTTATTTTTTTTTTTAATTTTGTAATACAGAAAGGAAATTTCTTTACTGTTGATCTTATTTAGTGCAAGCAATTTTAGAATTGATTGTTTTGCTGTATGTAAAATAACAAGATGCCCTCCATGCAAAGAAATTGATTCTGCTTATTAATAATTTCTGCAGGGCTAAAATACACACACCAGTAAGAACAGAGAATCCCGAGTCACTCAAGTACCAGCTTTCACTGGATAAGTGCCTTATGTTACTAAATTGACCTATTTATAATTGTTTTTAATTACTGTTGCCATTTCTGTGCATTATATATTATTTTTTGCATTACTTGTTAAGTTTTACACTCAAAATTATTTTTAAAGTGCTGTATTTTTACCACTGCATTTTAAACTAAAATCATAGTCACATAGACCCACATATGCTGAAACTCTTAAATGTAATCTCCCCAAACCACTAAGAACTCCCAGATACTGTGCACACAAAAAAAGTCCATTCCATGAAAATAACAGCCAACAAGACACATACTGCCACAACCAGTGGCATCTCAATCGCTAATTCCATAAGTCATACCACTACACAACCCAGTATTCTGGTCATAGAAGATTCTGTAATGAGACAAAGAGATGTCCAGCGCAGGCTAAGTAAGGAGAGAGTGAGTCTATTTTTACCAATGGAATGGTAATATCATCAAATGGCATTATTTGTCAAACATGCTGTTCATTGAGCCATTCTGACTAAGTTCGCATTACAGTAGGGATAAGGAAATTTGTCCTTCCCCCACTAGAGTGCGATCTTTGATTTTCTATATATAATTAACATGGGGTGTGCTGGGCACAGCCCCCCACATGAGGAGGGTTCAGTGAATGGCCTTTACAATGTAATGCCATTTGATGATGTTACCATTTGATGGGTAAACACAGAACTGGAGAGAGTCGCGGTAAGCTGCTTGTCGTGGGCTAGGATCCATCGTATTACTCACACACTCAGCTCACTTAACTTCAAGTACAAGTATGAGAAATGCATTCCTGGGCAATGTGTCCCAGGATGGTGTGAGCCTAACATTGAGCAACATTCTACATTCACCATGAATGATGCCACAATATGAAAATAAGATGATTGACTTCAATAATTGCCTTAGATACTGGTGTCATTCCAAGTGAGTGCAATATTTGTCAGCATGGGAGGACATGGCTGGCAGTCCATGTTCTTTTGCCAAACATGGTCTGGTATGCACCTGTCCTTTCTAGGCTTAGACAATTCTAGCTGGACAAACCTTCCAATATTGCAAAACCAGTCAAAGGGAATCTAAAGATATTACTGCTCAATGTTAGGAGCCTTAACAGGAATCTCAACTCCTTCCAAAAATTCCTGAAACTGGAGAATGCAAACATCTGTGCAGTTAACAAGACATAGTTTAAAGCCATGGAGAGCACCTCAGCAGTGCAGGGCTACAATGCCTTCCACAAATTATGGCCAGCTAATATACAGACATGGACTAAAGGTGATGGCATTGCAATATCCATCAAAAACAAGCTCACCTCAAGGCTTGTCATCTATGATGATGCACTTCAGGTTCTCCAAATGCAAATTACTATAGGTAAATTCCCATACCATATCACTGCAAGCCTCAAGTCCCTCGCTATGGCCCAGGAAACCAGTAAGTCATACATAGATGTATTGGATACGCTCATCATTCAACCCAATACCATATTCATGGGTAACCTTAACTACCACACTATAAACTGGGATTCATACATGACTGCTAACGTACAGGTGCAAAGATTACTAGATTTTATATACACAAACACCCTGGGTTGGATAGTCCACACACCCACTAGGAGTGCAAACATACTGGACCTGGTCCTCATAAACATGGGAGCATACTGCACCCCCCCCCCACACCCAGAATGTCCCCTTTGGAAATGTTAGCCCATAAAGCTGTGTCCTTCAAAATAAAAATAAAACCCATGACCTCAGCTAAGTCCATAGCAGTTAGTGACTATTCTAAGCAAACATCTGATTATAAAGGGATAATCTAGCAATATTTCTAACCCCATCAAATCCTGTGAACACAGCTGCCTATGTGGAATTGTTCACAGACACTCAGTACGATCCTGTTACTATAAGCATTGAGGCATCAGTGCCCACCAGAAATAAGCTCAGAAAAATTCAAAAAACAAGCTACCCTGGTGGAATCTTAGCATAAATAGGTTGTACAAAAAAAGAGGAAGAAAATTATGGCGAAAGTTAGGAAAAGCAATGCCTAACAGGATAAAAACTCCCTCATCATCCTAAATGAACAACTCAGAGAATAAATCAAGTCTACCAAAGCCAAATTTGAGGTAAGAATATACTCCCAGGCCAAGTGTAAGGCTTTCTTTAGCTATGTCCACAACCTCAAAGGCAGTGCACAGCAATGTACAGAACTAATAATAAATGGACCCCCTTCAATCTGGTCATCCCTCAAGAAAAAGCAGCAAATATAACCCACTCCCCCAATTATTACTAGGGAGCAGGTACTAAATGCACTCAACAAGGCCATGAACATTGTATTGATCAGCCCAATAACATGCCAGGATGCCTCCTAAAAAATATAAAACATAAGCTATCAGGACAACTGAAGTCACTTTTCAGCCACAGCTCTCAGTAAAGGTTCATGTCACACAAGTGAAGAACTGCAACAATCATCCCTCCCCTCAAGGGTAAGCTATCTATGGATCCTGTAAAATAAAGACTCAGAAGTTTGACCAGTCTCATATGCAAAACCATGGAAAGAATTTTCATGAAAATGAAAAATAATGACATAAGAAACTTTCAGATACTGGATCTAATCCAATTGAATATCGTCAAGGGAAGATCATGGCCTACTCAGTCTGGTAAACATTTATGAAAAGGTTACCAAGGAAATGGATGAAGACAAAATTATGCATGCTGCCTACCTTGATCTAGCCAAGGGATTTCATATAATACCCCACACGGGCATTGTAAACAAACTCACAGAATGTGGAATAAACTTCTATGTTGCACTTTGGACAACTAGCTGGCTCTCAGACAGGACCCAAGAAGTTAGGAGAGAGGAGTCCACTTCCACAAAGTAACTGGTCACAAGTGGAGTCCATCAGGTTTTGTGCTCCTTTTTTGCCATCTACTTCTCAAAAGTCAAGGCCAACTGGCTGAACATGTTTGCCGATGATTGAAAACTAAGAGCAGTTGTAGAATCCCCCAAGACACTAATACCCTCCAGTAAGTGCTAGCACAGAAACATAACTGAATCCAGAACAGTGCTTTACAACTCAGTGCCAAGAAATGCATAATAGTACCCTTTGGAAAATCAGCTACTTCAGGTAACTACCTCATTGACAACTCACCCCAAAGAACAGAGACAGTAGTCAGGGATTCGGGATGTATGTAGACAGTAACTTGGCTTTTGACCAAATGTAGTAAGGAATTCACTCTATGCTGCTCAATTTATAAACAATGGTGTGGCCACCAGATCCAAGGAATTTATCATTCCACTGTACTTGGCCTTCATCAGACCCATCATTGAGTACAACTCCCCTTTTGATATATATCTGACTAGGCATAAGCAGCAACTGAAATGTTCACAGAGGTTCCTAACAAAAAGAATACAGGACATAAACAACATGTACTATGAGGATTGCCTCAAACCCCTATCCCTATATTCTGTCTCCTACAGAATGTTGAGATGTGATCTATGCCTGGCATATAAGGCATCCTTGGATCCCACTCTAATGGACCTTTTGCATATCTACAAAATGAATAGCATCAAAACTATCCAGTTCAGTGACTTAGACCTTGCCTGTGACAAAATAGGTCTTGTTGGAGGGACAGGTATGTATATTAGAGATTACCTGTTCTCTGGATCAGGCTTCCAATCCAAATGAAGCAGAGCCCTTTCCGAACCATATTCAAGCATAAGCTGGACTAATGTATGGGAAATCATAAATTCACCCCTGGTCTGGGACCTATATCTGTAATGGCCAGAGGCAGCCTGAAAGTACTTAACGAACCATGCTCTAGCTTACATATAACCATTACAATATATCCCTTAAAAAACTCTATGGCATGAAAATAAACCTTATTGTATACATCTGAGAAGCTCAGCTAGGCTTGCAAGGACCCATTGTGGTCTTTAGGCTAGTATATACCAATAAAACTATGAGCTTATTAGTGATTCTTATGCTTTTATTTATTTTTCTAACGCTGCAGGATAGGTTGATGCCTCCCTTGCATGTACCCAATTGGCTCAATCATTCCTTATAAGTGAGAGCCAGGCATCCTCAGGTTAAGCAAGACTACAGCTAATTCATTCTTGCCTATGTACTCTAATTGCCAATTTGTTCCCCTAAAGCAAGCGTCAGGTGATAGGGAGTAGATCAGCTTGCCAGTCTTACAAAGCTATGTATCCTCCCCTGTGGAGCACACCTCTCCCTTACAATGGTCCTTTGTGTTATGCTGTGGCTACCTTACCATAAGGAGAATGACTCTGCATACTCCCTGGGATACGAACCAAAGCAAAGTGGCAGCATCTGTTTCCAGGCTTGTGGTCCACATGTGCATCTCCTACTGCTCCCATTAGGTCTCACCCAAGTATCAAACCTGAATCACTTCCCTTTCCCCAAATATGGTGAGCAGATATTGCCCACTCACTCCTACCTTCCCAGACCAGCTGTGTCATGAGCTCAAACTGATAACCAAACTCAGTTCAGCTGAGGGATAGACATAGCATTGTGGCTTCATCCCAATCCCACTACATAGAATTTTAATGTATTTGAAATGTCTGATATTAACATTTTTGATGATGCTACCTGAAAAGGTAATACAATTGTACCTGCAATTCAGACTATTTAGTATATGCTGCTGTATGTTCATTATGTGATACATTTATATGTAGGTAAAAACTAAGAATATGATTAAAAGTAGAATTAATGAATATGTATATGATACTTAAAATAAAAGTAGTGTTAGTGCATTATATAAATATAGTACAGTGTGCTGCAACTTTAAGAAGCTCATTTTATGTTATAGACTTTGTTGATATTAATGAAACAGACAGAGACAGAATCTGGGTGTTACACTGTAGTCAACATGAATGGCAGTTAGTGCAACTTAAAGAAGAAAGAATTTGTTTTGTAATGTTTCCTTTTTAATTGTTGTTTTAGATAACTTTTTATTGGGTGCACTAATTTTATTATGCAACTAACAATGGTATTTAGCTGAGATGTGTGAATGCTTTCTTTTGTCTGACAAAGTTTCAGTCAAAACTACATGCAGACAAAGACTCTCACAAAATTAAAGCTTGTTTTAGAAGATTAAACTCTCATTATTTTATTTTCCACAGTAATAACTTGATTGGTCTGTTTTGTTGTATTGCAAGAGTTCTCTTTTCTGTCCTCACAGAAACACATGCCTCTTTGACTAAAACATTAAGCTGTGTTAACTGAGATTGTAGAACTATAAAATTGAACTGCTGCTTATTTAGCTTGAATGAACTTTAGCTGCAGGCTTTAGCTTTTGCCAAGAATATGGATCCTCTCTTGCAATCCTCACTTTCACTGTACCATACATTCCTCATACTCCCCTTTGCCTTTCCAGCTTCATTATCCTCCCATGCCTCTTTATAGTACACTGACCTTTCCCCTTTGAACGCTTAAGCACTCATGTGGATTTAGCCATGACAGTGTTCACTTAGCCGCCTCATATCTCTGTTGGCTCTCAATCCTTTCCACTTGACTTACTATTTCTGTATATATATCACACAGCCTCCTCCCTTATCCATTACCTTTCATTTCTTTCAGAAAATACAAAAAATGTGCATGTCCAGCTATCAGGCCATCCACTGTCTACATACTGAATCCCAACCATTCAAACAACTACTTCTAACTATAAATCCAGCAATGTTAATAGAACAAAAAAAAAAACGCATTTATTAATTTAAATTTTCTTCCAGGGTACAGCACAGATCAATGTGGACTTTTTTCAGTCTCATCCTAAATAGAAAAGTACAGATGAATGCAAAACAGTACTTAAATGACTGCAAGTAAAATATGGTCTATAAACAGGTAGCAGACTGCAATGGAATGACTTAGTGCAGTTAATACAAGGAAGGCATAAGTCAGTTACAAAATGAATAATCATAGTGTAAATTAATATGCAGACGTAGATTTTTCATAAGAAAAAAGGTTCATTAATGCAGGTGTTTACACAAGGATGATCAGGGAGATTGGTTGTTGCAAATGTCTGACAAAAGGCAGATGAGGACAGTAAAGTTTAACAATTATTACTCTGAATAACTGAAATGTGGAAGAAGAAATTAAGGAAGATGAAGAGAGTCCAGTATGACTTTAGATTACCTTATCAGCTAATCCCCCTTACAAACAGGAATTTCTACACTTTATTTGTTTAAAGGGTTTACTTCATCTAGTCATGTTTAGTAAGACACAACAATACTCTGGATTTACTTATTCATAATACACCTAAAATTATATTCACCATAGAGAAATCAGAACCATTGCATTTATCAGATAATGGTACTGGACTTTTTTTTTTATCAAGTCTCACTGTTATTAAAAACACTACTAAAGTTTAACAGTATATTAGTATAGATTTAAACACATTATTAAGTCATCTGCTGATACAGACTGGCAAGCAGGCTCTTCACGGCATAATACCATACATGGTCAGAATCACTTACTTCATAGGTGATAACGTTATAAAAATAATGTTGAACAAAAATCAATAGTTGTAATCGTAGTAATCTTCCTTTCCAGTTATCAGTTTAAAGTACATTTGAAAAGAAATGATGCATGCATAAGATATACAAGAAACATTTGTATTTATTTATTTCAGTTTGATAACTGGGTAAGTGGACTTGTCAAAAGACCTTTTTCAGCCATGACTCAAGCACAATTGTGCACAACTGTTCTCCTCTTTAACTCAGTCACCAACTTTCCACACAGAACCTCTGGTCACTATATCTGACCCAAATACTGCTGAAGCTCTGCAACAAGGCCAACTTCCAAACATTTTGTACAATAGCCTATATTTGTCACTATATTTGATGCAGATGCTGCTGAAGCTCTGCCACAAGGGCCAATTCCTAAACATTTTCACTGAGAATTTTTGTCTTTGTACAATGTAAGCATATTTAACTTAAAGAACCTTGCTGTGTATTAACATCTAGTCAAATACATGCCTGCCTGTGGTGGAAATTAGTTTTTAACCCCCCCCCCCCCTGACAGAGTTGCCCTTGCACACTAAGGACCACTTGCTAAGTTGGCCACTCTGCTTTCTTTTGAAAAATGAGTTAGACTGTATATGTCAGTTATTTAGTCTTCCGGGCTAACAGGATTCTACATTCAGGAAATGAAAGAACACCTTTTCTACTTGGTACATCTCTGTGAATTGCCTTCTATTGCCTATAAACTGATTGTACTTGTGACTCCTATTCCATAACCCTCCCAAACAACCTTACTACTATCATACAACAATCCTGCTTCTTTTTACCTAATTCCTAATTTCCATTTAATCTTTTAGCACCATTCCCAACTACTGCTCTTCCTCCAATACTGTTTGCTCTATATAAATTCATAGTCACAACACACCCCTCCCTAACAGCACCTTTCTATTCTACAGTGTATCTTTTACTTTTCCCAAATAGACCATCACTTCTTCCTATTATAACTGCATTCTTAATTTCTATCCTTTTAAACTCCCTATTTCTTACACTCCAGAGAAGATACAAGGACAACCTAACTATCATCGTTATAGAACATATTCCTCTCCTTATTACCTACTATCTATCAGCATTAAGGCTATAGTACCACTAAATATCCTTCTACCCTGCTACTTCTTTTTCCTTCTTGATCCCTGCTTCCCCACTACCTGCCAACTATAACATACACACCCATTAATTATTCATGCTACTACTCGGCTTATCCACTATTCTTCTCTTGCTACTGGGCCATATTTCATCTGACCATAACATTATAATAGCGCTCAACGTATCTCCAACTCTGTCCCCCAAAAAAGAAGTGGTACCAAAAAGCAAAATGGCATTGGAATTTGAATAGAACAGCAGAATAGAGTGCATGAGAGTAACATATTGAGGAAGGGGATGCTAAAGAGATTTTACGAGTGCAAGAGGCAGGGGAGGAAACTAGGATAGAAGTAAGAGAGAGAGGGGGGGGGCAAAAAAGGAAAGTAAAGAAAGCAGTGCCAGTGGCTAGAGAGAGAAGAGGAAGAGAGGACATATAGATATGGTAGGGGAATAGATAAAGCAGTGGTAAGGTACCAAAAGATGCAGGGGGAGGAATAAAAATATAAAATTCGTTAGGATGTATAGAGAAATATTTTAACAGAGTGAGAGTAAGCAGATATGTGGTTCAGTTGGGAGACATAGGTAATGGCAGAGTGAGTGATGGGACAATTACATGACCATTTGGATATAAGATGATCATGTAATTCTCTTTTAAAGTTGGTGGGGCATTGTTGTAAGCAGATAGAAGATGGAAGGTTATTCCATATTTTGGCAATTTTCTAGGAGTACAATAACTGTCTTGCAGGTAGCTTGGGTTTGTGGACTTGGAGAAGACATTGTTATTCAGATCGTTGTGACCTGGCAGGGTTTTAGAGGCTAAATAAGGAGCTGAGTGCAGGGCAGTCCTGAGGCTTGTATGTCAGTTTATGTGAAGATGTGATCTGTAGGAAGAGAAAGTGGTGGGACATGTACAAAGTCCCATTCTTTTGCAAATTTCTGAAACAACTGGCTAGTGAATTGAGTACCACTGTCAGAACAAAATGTGTGTGGACTACCGTGAACTGAAAAATGACATTTCAGCTTAGTAATAACAGCTGTCAAGGTTATGTTTGGTAGCAAATAAATCTGAAACCAATTCAAATAAGAGTCTGCCAAAGCCAAATAGTGTTGATAGTTCCACTCAGCCATATCAGTTGCTACTGTAGACCAAGGTAGTTCAGGAATTGAACTTAGCTGAAGCAGCTCTCTTTGCAAATGCGCTCTGGTACTAATACATACTGACCAAAAAGAAAGAACACTAACAATGCATTTTGATAATGAAGGCCAAAATACTAATTAATTTGCCTTTCTTTTAGTGGATGATAAACCTGGGTGACCACAATGCAACATTTGAATATATTCCTGCTGTAAAGAACCAGGAACAACAATTTTAGGACCTTTGAAAATAATGCCATCTTCCATCAACAATTCATTTCTGTAAGGAAAATACGCTTGCACCTCAAGTGATATACTAGATTGCTTTGACAGTCGTCCAACATTAATGTAGTGATTACGTTTTTGTGAATTGGATAAGTCGTAGTGTGATCTCACAACTCATCAAGTCTAGTGGTGGAAAAATTATGCACTGACATTACATCAAAGTCACAATTCTCTGCATCAAGCTGTTCTCTTGTACTTCTAGGTGATCTGGATAAGGTATCAGCCAGATAGAGCAATTTACCTTTCATACAGACCATTTTGAAATTGTACTTTTGCAACTTGAGCATCATTCTTTGTAATCTCGCTGGAGCAGAATGCATAGGCTTCGTTAAAATAGTAACTAGAGGTTGATGATAAGCTTCAATGTGGATATCTCGACCATAAATACAATCATGAAACTTGGAACATGTGAATACTATCGCCAAAAGCTCTTTCTCAATTTGAGCGTAATGCATCTCAGTTTGAGTTAGTGTCCTAGATGCATAGGCTACTGGTCTGCTCTCTTGAAGAATAACTGCACCAAGACCAAATTTTGAAGCATCACAGGAAAGAACAACTGATTTATTCACATCATGACATCTTATCATAGGTGAGGTGGCAATTTTCTGCTTAAAGTTATCAAATGCCTTCTAATGATGATCCAACCATGACCATACAACATTTTTGCATGTTATCTCTTTCAAAGGCACTGTCAACTCTCTGAATTCTGCTATAAATTTGCCTAAATAGTCAACCATGCCCAGAAAGCACTGTAAATTTTGCACATTGCCTGGTGCTGACATCTCTAGGATAGCTGTTTGTTTGGTTGGGTCAGGTCTCAAGCCTGTATTTATAAACAAATTACCTATGTACGTAACTTCTGGAAGTCTGAATTTGTACTTCAGGGGACTGAGCTTTATGTTTATTTCATGTGCTCTGTCTAGAACTTTCTTGAGGTTTCTGTTATGCTCTGCTTCACCATTACCTCCAACTAATAGATCATCTACTATTATGACACATGGATAACCTGAAAAAATGTGTTCCATTGCACACTGAAAGGCTTCACTAGCAGAATTTATTCCAAATGGCATCCTTAGAAATCTGTATCTGCCAAATGGAGTACCAAAAGTAGTTAGAAATGAGGATTTGCAGTCAAGTATCACTTGCCAAAAGGGACTCTTTGCATTCAAAACAGTAAATACAGTGACATGTGGTACTAGAGCTGCAACTTCTTTAACTGTGCACATTGGATGGTATGTTCTTCTTAATGCTTTGTTGAAATCTCTAGGATCAATGCAAATTCTGATTTTGTGTGGGCCTTTTTTGTGAGTGGCTACTAAGGATGACACCCATTCTGTTGGTTCTGTGACTAGACAAATGACATCTTGCTACACCATCTTATCCAACTGAGCTTTAACTTTATTTGCATTGCTACTGGAATTCTTCTTGCTGGTCTAACTACTGAAGTGATCTCAGGGTCTAACTTTTGTCATCGAAAACATCAGCATACTCTGAAAAAATGGCTTTGGAAACTTTGGAACACAGAACTATACTCACATGATGAACTTCTTTAGTAAAAGTAAGCAGATTCATTCTGAAACTATCTTTGAGACCCAGTAAAGACTGCACTGGTCATCGGACTAAGTAGGATAACAAGTTGTAACAGTTATTGGCCAAATAACATGAAAGTATTGCTAAACCTTGGGTCTGAATTTCTTCACCTCCATAAGCAACAAGTCTTGCACTGCTGATTACATTGAGTTGTTCATTGATTCTCACTTTTGCAAATGTGTCTGCTGATATAACATTACACTTTGACCCAGTGTCTACTTTTAGCTCTGTGGATCTTCCATTAATCTGAACTGTACAAAACACTTCACTCCTTGTTAATAAGTTTACTGCATCAACTCTTTCTCCAAGCACTGATATACCATCTACATAGAAAGCTGACTGTTTTGGCTCTACTTGTTCAACTTCCTTTTTTGTGCACCCTTTCTTTACAACTATGTGAGGCTTGCTTGATTTGCAAAACTTTTGGAAATGGTTCCATTTTTTGCACTTGTGACATTGCTGACCATATGGTAAACACTTTTCTCTTTTAGACTCATGATTTGCACAACAATTGTGGCAGTTAGCAATAAAGCTAGATCTGGGTTTTGCTGACTCACGTTTGTGTTGCACTGAGCTGGCAGTGAAGCTTGAACTTTTTCTAGAACTTTTTTGAAAGCTTTGTACCTTCTTTGGAAACCCTGTCCCGCATGAAAAGTGGATTTCTAACTGATCTGTGCTTTAAAAAGTTTAAATTGCATTTGCCTTCTACTTTTTACAGTTTTTGCACTTGTTTTATATCAATTTAAGTCATTTTTGTATTGTATAACTGTTGTAGGCTACACACTAAAGTGCGCTAGCCTGTTTATAGCATTTATAGTGTTTTCTGTGTGTTTTTCTGCTGTTTCCTGAAAAAAACAAAAAAAATATTCTCTTTTCCCGCCTTTGCTGAAATAGATTAGTCCAGATTTCAGGTTTTGCTGAATTCCGAACTGTGGTATAGTTTCCTGTATTGCCCATTTGCTTACTTGGATAGGAGGAAGCTTCTCTGTTCACCAGTGAGAGTGGGGAGCTTTGAGCAGCCTATCTGTCCCTGGAGGAGTGGTCTCAGCCCTGAAACTAGTACCTTATTGGCCATTTTGGGTCAATTCCTATCTCTCTCAGTTTCCCTGCTTTAAAACCCACATTTGCGCAGTTATGCATGATTTTGCGAATAGAGCAGCATCGGACAGCGCCGCTTAAACGGGTTTAAACTATTCCTGGCTCCACAAAGTCTGCTCTTCACTTTTTCCCCTTAGAACTGTTCTAAATCTCAATGTAAGCACTTTATTTTCATTCTAAAGCCCTGCAGTTGCTCGTATAATCAATCTTATAAGTAAGCACTAATAAACTAAAGCGCTACACCCTCTTATACTCCCTTAAAGTACTTGGCTCCTTATTGGTCCTTTTTGATCAGTCAAAAAGTAGTTCCTTATACTATTCTGGCATGTCCAAAAGTCAATTTCGGGTTTACTCTCCAGTCCAGCTGGTGAATCTGGGAATCTTGAGGCAATGTTACAACTACCTTATGTACACAGACTATCCTCTCCTCCTCCCAACAAGCTCAAATATATGTGAGAGATGCAACTATATAGCCAAACTGGAGGCTGAGCTCTCTCAACCCAGTACTGGCGCAGTCAGTCAGGCGGAGAAGGTAACCACACACAGCACAAATCCAGTCTCACATAGACCTACCGCAACAGCAAACCAAACACATAAACACACAAAAACATACTCGGAGGCTCTAAATAAAAATCTTCCCAAGCAGCAGAGACCTCCAAAGCAGACATCCAAGCAACCGCTACCCCACAACAATACCCATGTATCACATAGTTCACAAAGTCAGTGTGCCACAAAGTCACAGCCCTTAAGGCTAAACAACACACCTAATACACTTGTAATAGGTGACTCTATTGTCAGACCCACTGACGTCCCACTCACCAGGCTGAACAAGGAGAAGGTCACTGTAAGCTGCCTGTCGGGTGTCAGGATCCACCACATAACACAAGCACTCAGGTCACTCCAAAGCAAGTACAAATATGACTCCATCATTGTCCATGCTGGTGTGAATGACCTGAGATGTACCTCCCTGGACTACATGAAAAGAGACATAGAGGAGCTTTCTGATCATGTAGCCCAGGCCGGTATGACCCTGACCTTGAGTAGCATCTTACCCTCACCAAGAATGATGCCACAGTATAAAGTCAAAATGATCAATTGTAACAATTGGCTAAAGTATTGGTGTCATTCAAAGGGGATCCAGTGTCTGTCAGCCGGGGATGACATGCTCGACAAGCCACCTTGCTTCGCTAGGGATGGCTTGCACTTGTCACCCCTGGGCTTTCGAATATTGGCTAAGGCTCTTGCCACCCCCATAGTGCCTTTTTTAGGCAAGGCTCAAAAGACAAACCCACCTCCATAGACAACACAAGGAAAAAGAAACTAAGGGTAATGCTGCTCAATGCCAGAAGTCTAAACCTCAAGATGCACCCACTCGAGGCTCTCCTCAGTATGGAGAATATCTATATCTGTGCAGTAACAGAAACCTGGTTCAAGGCTCCCGAGAGCACCCCAGCACTACCAGGTTATACCTCATATCATGCTTTTTGGCCCCAAAACTCGGACTGTCAGAAAAATATGTATTAATGTATATGTTTAGTGCTTGTTAGAAGCTAAAAGGGTTAACACATTTCATTCTATTTTATGTACAGCTTAGTTTTGTATGAAACTACAAGATGCTTTCTGAAACTGCAAGATGCTCTCTGACCTAGTATTTGCTAGCACAGCAAAATTCATGTTTATGCCTTTTTGGAAATTTACTGAGAAGCAGGTGATTATCTGCTAGGTCAGGAAAATAATGAATAGAACAATACTGTTTTCTATAATGTTATTGAACTTAAACAATCAGCTCTGTTCGTGTTATGAGAACATGCACAGCTGCAGAAAAGATAGATACAGTTGAACAAAGACTGCTTGAAGAAATGAACTATAATCTGGGCTTGCTTTGTGCTCGAATTAGCCATTGTACCTTGAATGGTAACATCATATAATGAGAAGTTGTATCTAACCGGTGGTCTCCAAGGCCACGTTGTTTTTCTTAGGAAGTTTTTTATAAACTTGATAGTGCCAGCAGAAAATCATGGACAAACAGCTGCTATGAAATAATATTGTAAGAACTTGTGATTTATTACGTCAGCTTAGTAGGCAGTGTCTTTTAAGAAATGTATAAGAATGGCTTCACTTCCTGATTCTAGTTAGACAAACTCTGTATTAGCATGTTTTTGTCTCCTTGCTGCAAGATTAAAGTGCCTTAACCTGAACCTGCCGTGTGTTGATCTTTTTAAAGTTGTTTTTTTCCTTTGACAGATTGGTCCTTGAGACCGGAAACTCTCACTTCGCCTCAGGTCACATGGGCCAGTTGGCATGAAACCATACGGGGAAGAGACCACATCAGTTCTTCTGCTCTGAAAGACCTCCGACTGAATTGTCATTCAAAAGAGGCCAGCCACTGTTCTGATGTGCGACTGGAGGACGAGTTAACGTTTTTTCCTCGAACCAGACGATCAATCACGGAGGCTCACGTAAGGTGAGATTTACATTTTTTCTGTTTTAGATCAGGGACTTGATTTGTATCATCTGTCAGGAGACTTGTCTTGTACAAGTCAGGGACAGGAAGACTGCAGTCTTGTCATAGATCAGGGAAACAGAATAGGTAAGGCAGTTATTCTAGATAAACTGTGAAAAAGAGAAATTGTGGTACCACGTAAAAATAAGAAGGGTTACGTAACATTTTAACAGTCAGAACAATATGGAAAATAATAGCACAAAAAGCTCCCAAGATCCGCCGTTAACTGAAGATGCAAAATATATGCAATTACAGTGTGCCGACAATGTTAGGTACTATACAAAATGGGTTAATAAATATGAATTTGATGGCAAATTAGAAAAATCCTCACTTATTAAACTTGTCAAACAGCTTAAAACTGATGCAAAAGGTCAGGTAAAAAAGCAACGTCAATTAGGCATTCCTCAGGCACACAGGTGGATTGAGAAAGCAAACCGTAGGGAACAAAAAAGTAATAATTCAAAAGCCATGTTTCTAAATAAAGAGGACAATAATTTGGCAATAGCATCAGCCCCTCCGCCCCCTCTGCTTCCCTTACCAGAATATAAAGCGAGTGGACAAGCTGGTCCACCTCCGCTATACCCGACTGTCTCCGCAAAGTCAAGACCATTTGTCAGAGATCCCGTCGAGACTAGGTCTCGAACACGTAACTTAAGAGGGGATATTGAGTTATATCAAATAAAAAAAAATCACGAGCTATGAGTGAAGAAGAGATATGTCCGCTCATAGAAGTACCAAATCCTCAGGCAGGACAGGAAGGGCAGGACCCAACTCTTCTGGTATATAGACCATGGACACCAGAAAATATCCAGAAAGCTACAGAGGGAATTCCCCATCCAAAAGTTAATTTTAGAAAATTCTTAAAAGACTTACAGGGCATGAGGTTAAGTTATCATTTAAATGAAAAAAAGGTAAAAAAAGTAGTTAGACAAATCATAGGTCCAGACTGGCACATGATCAGTGGCAACTGGAATCCCCTTGACACAGAACACAAGCCACTCCCACATAGCAACGCAGAACTGGATAACAGAGTGAAAGGTCTAACAGACCGAATCTCTGAAAAATGAAAGCCTAGGGCAGACTGGACTTGCATTAATCAATGCATCCAACAAAAAGGTAAAACTGTTGACAGATATTATGCTAGCTTATTAGAGTGTTTTAATAACCATTGTGAAATGCAGGTACCTGAAGACCAAACACATGATTCCCCGTATGAGCAGCAGCTAAAGAATGCATTTTTAAAAGGCAGTATTTTGCCTATAAGCAGCTTTATTACAAAGCACATGGTAGACCATCGTACAAGTAGATTACAGTCACTATTTGAATATGATAAACATGCTGAAAGGCATTTTAACAGTAAAAAGAAAAAGAAAGCCCAAGTATTTTCTGTAGAAGATGGAGCAGAAGTTTATGTAGTACAGTCCGGGAAAAAGGGCAAAAAAAAAATGCCCAGGGAAACAAACAATCTTATAAGCGATCAGAGGAGTTTGAAAAGAGAAAGAAAAGGGGTGAATGTTTTAAGTGCGGAAAAAAGGGACATTTAGCAAGGGATTGCAAGCAAAACAAAAAGGTAGCCATGGAAGATAAGGAGGGTGAGGACTGACTATATGATAGTCAAGAATCACTAGAAGGAAATAACCAAGAAAAGACAAATGCAAGTGTAATAGAGGGAGTAGAAAATGTGACAAAAGAAACAGAGGAAGTGCAAAAAATCGCAGATAGTGAAAAAAGTGAAATTTTAGACTTAGCATTATTGAGCCTAGAGCTCTACTTAGTAGATACAAAACTGGAAGTTACACTTCTGGTAGAGGGGAGGGAAGTTAAATTTCTGTGTGACTCAGGGGCATCGCGGACCCTGATACATCCTTCTAAACTACCAGAAAATTCAAAATCACTTGATTACATATTAGTGAAAGCAGCTAATGGACAGCTGTATCGGGATCCACTCTCCCATAACATAGCAATAACTGACCCTGTTTCAGGGATGACCCAAAAAAGGAAAATTTTTGTTTCTGCAAAATGCCCGGTAAACCTTTTGGGCAGAGATCTTATGCAGATATTTGGCATAGCAGTAGTTCCAACTATGCAGGGTATGGAATCACAGCGACAAATGGATACTTTTGTAGTGCAACCGGAGGGTGAAACATTTTATTGGTACAGCCAGGACTTGGTCACGACTGGTCCAGGGACTGTAACTAAAGAGCTGATGAATGTAGCCATCAGTAAGTCCCCCTCCCTTGACACTGATAAATAGCATTTGTTGCACTGTACTCTGTATTATTGTAGCACACCAGGGCCTGATAAAAATATAAGCAAGAACTGTTTAAAAAACATGCAAACAGATTAGTATTACATAATCTGTACTGGGACAAAAAAGGAAACAGTGTAGTTAGCTGTTCATTGCCCCAGAAATCCTTTGCACTCTATAAATCTAATCGATTACCACATGTTAGTTTGACTAAGGATAAGAATGTGAAATAGGCAGACCTAGGGAAAAAAGTCACAAAGTGGAAAAAACAGACGGAGTTAAAACTGTCAGAACAGGGAGTACAGAAGCAAAAGTTAAATTGGATAACACAGACACACCCAGCTGTACACTTGCAGTCTAGCAAGGACAGCTGAATAGCACTCCTATTAAAGGAGGAAGAGAATGCCTTACGGAGCATACCAGAAACTCTCTGGTCAACAGGAAAATCAGATGTAGGACTAATTTGTACAGCAGGACCAGTTACTATAACGCCAAAATCAGCATTTAGACCACAAAAGAGACAGTATCCCTTAAGAAAAGATGCAGAAGTAGGAATCAAACCTATAATAGCAGCTTTACTTAAGGAAGGAGTACTGGTAGAATCTCCCGATTCACCATGTAACACACCCTTATTTCCTGTCAGGAAAGCAAACGGAGAATGGCATATGGTCCAAGATTTACAAGCTGTAGAGCACCTACGGTGCCAGATCCACACACCCTATTCAATGATTTAAAGCCTCAACAGAAGTATTTTTCTGTGGTAGATATTAGCAATGCGTTCTTTTCAATACTGATACACCCTGACAGCCAACATTGGTTTGCATTCACATTTCAGGGGAAAAGGTATACATACACACAACTACCACAGGGATATTGTGAAAGTCCAACAATATTCTCACAAGAGATGGCAAGCAACTTGGCAGGATTTAGCCCACCGAGAGGCAGTCAGATTTTACTTTATGTAGACGACATCCTGCTGGCAGCCCCCACCCAGCAAGAATGCAGAGAAGATACCATAGCATTATTACATTTTTTAGCCACTCAAGGACATAAAGTAAACAAGAACAAGTTGCAGCTTTGAAGAAAGCAGGTTAAATACCTGGGATATGTAATATCCAAAGAAGGCAGAACATTAGATAAAAATAGGAAAATAGCAATTTTACAAGCACCCAAACCGACTGCCAAGAAGGAAATGATGTCCTTCCTGGGTATGACTAATTTCTGTCAGAGTTGGATTCCAAACTATGCCTTGGAGTCTGCTCCACTGACCAACTTGATATATAAAAAGCCTATGGCAGCACAAGATTTATTACAATGGACACCAAAAGCAGAATCAACTTTCTGCAAACTAAAACAATTGATAGCATCCTCATTAGTTTTAGGATTACCAAACTATCATAAACGCTTTTTCCAAAGTGTAGATTGTAAGCAAGGTTATATGACATCAGTGTTAACACAGCAACATGGGGACAAGCAATGCCCCATAGCTTACTATTCATCACAGCTGGACCCAGTGGCACGATCCCTGCCCCACTGTGTACAAGCAGTAGTCGCAGCTGCAATGGCAGTACAGGCTTCAGCCACAGTAGTGTTGTTCCTCCCTCTCACATTGAGAGTGCCTCATGCAGTCGCGATTATTTTACTGCAAGAAAAAGTAGCATATCTTTCTCCTGCTAGACATCTTTCCTGTATGACTATACTGTTGAGCCAACCTCATATGACAACTTGCTCCCAACCCCTGCGGACAGCACACCACACAGCTGCCTGCAGGAGATTGAGCAAAAGACACTGCCTAAAAAAGATCTAACAGATGTTCCCTTGGATGATGCCAAGGTGACATATTACGTGGATGGCTCATGCAGAAGGGGTCCTACAGTGCAGAACCTAGTGGGGTATGCAGTAGTTTCTGATACTGAGATTTTAGAAGCAAAGTCTTTACCACACAACTTATCTGCACAAGCAGCAGAATTGATTGCCTTGACAAGGGCATGTACCTTGGCAAAGGGTAAATGTGTAAACATTTTTATTGACAGCCAGTATGCTTTTTCTGCTGTACATGTTTTTGCGCAACAGTGAAAAAATAGAGAAATGATAACATCTACTGATAAACCAATTAATCATGCACAGTTTATTTTAGATTTGTTAGAATCTATTCAGTTACCTCAAAAAGTAGCTATTTGTAAATGCATAGCTCATACCAAGCAACAGGATAGGATATCAAAAGGTAATGGGAGAGCTGATACAGCTGCAAAGCAGGCAGCTTCAGCTTCAGAAATATTTCTTTTGAGTGAGGAATTACAACCTTCTGAGATTTTAGATTTAGAAATGTTGAAAACAATGCAGACACTTACTACAAATGTAGAAAAACAGAAGTGGATAAAATGAGGAGCAATTCTTGAAAAAGGGCTGTACATCTCCAAAGAAGGAAAACCGATTTTGCCGTCTAATTTGTTTAGATATGCAGCTTTGTTGAGCCATGGGCAGTGCCATGTCTCAACAGGGGGGATGGCACAGTTAGTGAATCGAGTGTTCACAGCATATGGATTTACACAAAAAATTTTTGTGCGGCATGTTATGTTTGTAATAAGCATCATGCACAAGGGGCGTTGAAGCCTAAGCAAGGGAGTTTACCTGCACCACCGTACTCGTTCCATACCATCTGTATGGATTTCATAGAACTGAACAAATGTGAAAATAAGAAGTATTGTCTTGTCATTATAGATATGTTTTCCAAATGGGTGGAAGCTTTTCCGACCAAAAATCCAGATGCAGCTACTGTTGCAAAAGTCCTTGTTAGAGAAATTATTCCTAGATTTGGCATACTGGAAAAGATCTACAGTGACATTGGCACACACTTTGTAAAATCAAACTATAGAGCAGTTGAGCCGATATTTCAGAATTTCCTTGAAAAACCATTGTGCATATCACCCACAATCTGCAGGACTAGTAGAGAGGCATAATGGGGTTTTGAAAAGTAAACTTAGGAAGTTAATTAGTGAGACACAAAAGAATTGGGTGTACTGCCTGTCTCTGGCACTGTTGAGCATGAAAACTGTTCCAAATGCAAAGGGGTTAACTCCTTTTGAAAAATTATTTGGGAGGGCGTACTATATACCTCAGTGGAAACCTCTCATGCCTACAGACCAGGAGGCCAACAGTTCACTCGCAGAATATATGAGACGACTTCTAAGTAATAAACAACTTTTGCAGTTAAATTCTGTTTCAGATAAAAAACAAACCAGACCATCGAAAGCAGCACTAGTCCCAGGCACGTGGGTCTGGGTGAAAGTCATCAAAAAGAAGAATTGGATGTCACCAAAGTGGGAAGGGCCATACCAAGTGCTAATGTCAACACCCACTGCAGTCAAGATCACAGAGCGAGCATCCTGGATTCATCTGACACACTGTAAACTGGTTAAAAACTTTGAACTGGACAAAAAACTTGTTACTGTTACACAAGAACAATATGACCAGATATGGAGCAAATAGGAATACAGAACAACCTCAGAAGTATTGCATGATCATTCTGTTAACTATACTGATAACAATAATCTTTTTGCTGTGGCCTTTCCTTTTTCCAGCCACATGAGCTGAACTGAATAAACGTGATGCTTTACTCATAGACTGGCATCCAAACTTTAACACTTACCAAGCGATCAAACGTGTATGCTGAGACTTTTAATGTTTCAAATTGTTGGGTTTGTACAGCTATACCAACAGCATACGGGGGATTATTAATGACCGCTGTCCCCCTAGGGGTCAATGAGACCTGGGAAAATTTGATTTTTGATACTACGACTGTGAAATCACAAGACAAAATAGCATTGTACCTGCCTGTTACACAAAAGGGAATTGTATGTTTTTACAAAAATGATACTGTTCAGGTGGGCTGGAGCAATTGTAATGTGACTGTTCCTTACAAATGTTATACCAAAGCTAATAATGCAGGTTCCATTTGTGATACAAACTATGACTCGTTTCTTGAATCAATGCGCAAAACAGTTAATGAAGTACAACATAATCCTGTTCTTTTTAAACAGCTATCTATCATAGTTTCATAGTTTCATAGTTTAGTACTAGGCTATCTGCCCTGGGGCATTTGTAAGCCTAGCCATAGTGATGTGGCTTCCGCCACCCCATAAAATGGTACAAAATGCACAGAATAGATTTAGAATACTGTGCCTCTGTCTAGTAGTGACACAGTGAAGGTCCCCTTATATAATAGAATTAGTTTACTGTGCCCCTGTCTAGTAGTGACACAGATGTGACCCCTGGGGTAAACTTACGATCTCCCATCCACTCATCAAGATTTCTCTTGAAGAGAGTCAGTGAGGGGCTCTGCCTAACATGAACTGGGATCTTGTTCCAGAGCATGGGAAGCCTCTGGGTTATGAATCTATCCCTCCAGCATGTCCTATTCATACTTGTGCCGAGGTTTAAGTCTTTAGCTCTCGTGGTTCTGATGGATTTGGATTTTTTGAGGTGGAGCATGTCCATCAGTTCCTGATTGGACATCGCCTTGTATGTCAGGCAGAGATCACCTCTGAGCAGGCGGTATGCTACTGAATAGAGCTGGAGTTTCTTTAGTCTGGCAAAATAAGACATATGTTGGAGACCCTTGATCCTCTTGGTGAGGTACTTTTGTGGTCTTTCCAGCTGTTGCAAATGCTGGGTGAGGTACATACCAAATGGGGCATTGTACTCAATCATGGGTCTGATGAGGGAGGAGTATAGGGGTACAATGACATCCTTGGATCTGGATGTGAATCCCTTCATGATAAGGTGTGCAAGGTAGAATGTTTTTCTAACCACTTTGGCAATGTGGGTGTCAAATGAGAGGCTGCTATCGACTTGGGTCCCTAGATCTCTGATTACTTTTTCCGTACTCAGTGGGTTACTGTCTATGTGATAATTTGTGGGTACTTTGTTTTTCCCAAAGGGGATGACTATACATTTTTTGGCATTTAGTTTAAGGCCATGACTCCGGCACCAGTTGTCCGTTTCTGTGAGGCCTTTTTGTAGGATGTATGTGTCCGCTGGTGTATCGACTATGGCACCTAGTTTGCAGTCATCTGCAAACTTTGTCAGCCACAACCCTCCCATATTTGCTTTAACATCTGAGAAATACATGCCGAACAAGAGGGGTCCCAGGACAGATCCCTGTGGGGCACCACTTGTGACTGGCTTTGAGTCTGACATTGCTCCAGCGATTTTAACTTTATGGATTGTGTCCTTTAGCCAGTTTGCAACCCATATAGTGACATAAAGGTTTACATTTAAGCTGTTGAGCTTATCTATGATGCCTGAGTGGGGTATTGTGTCGAAGGCCTTAGCCAAGTCCAGATAGGCTGTATGGACTGCTTTGCCCTCATCAATGGCTCTAGTGACTGTTTTGAAAAAGTCAACCAGGTTCAAAAGGCAGGATCTGGCAGGATCTATCATTGACAGAAAAATGTTTCATGCAGGGCAAGTATATATTAATACTAAAGTAGAGGATTGTTATTTTGTGTGTGGGAAAAAGGCATACAAATGGTTACCTGAGAATAGGTCCAGCAGTTGTTTTTTGGGTTACCTGGTTCCGGCCATACGACACACTGCAGTTTTGCCTCAGGGAAGAATTTGAAATGTCAGAGAGGTCACCAAGAAACCTGGAAATCCAATCAAGAAACCTGAGAATCCAGTGGGACGAATCGAAGCAGGCTGGAAAAACCATAACTCCATGAAAAACAAAGATAAACTGACACATATGGACTTGAGTGACACTATTATATCGTGGGCAGGTATAGCCCCTGCATATGGCGCAGTAAAATCGATTTGGGAGCTGAGAAAACTGTCCAAACTTCTCGAAGTAATGAGCAATGCAACTTTTTCTGCTCTCAAATTAGTAACTGATGAAATGAACGCTATGAGAACTGTGGTGCTTCAAAACCGCATGGCTCTCGACTTCACCCTAGCGGTGAAAGGCGGTACTTGCGCTTTAATAAAAGAGGAGTGCTGTTCGTATATTCCTGACAACCAGCATGAGATAAACGATCACCTTGAGGTAATTCAACAAGTGTCGTCCATGACCAAACCAGGCCCAAACCCACTGACGGATTTTTTTCCAGAATTTGTTTGAGGGGTGGGGTACCATCCTAATGAACATCCTGATTGCCATTTGTGTGGGATTACTCCTATTAGGAGTGTGTGTTTGTTGTGGTATTCCCTGCATGAAAAGATTAATTAAAGATTTTATAGACATGTCATTTTCTGAGACTTTGTATCAAAGTACTGAATTTGAAGGACTGTTGAAAATTAAAACACTTTCATAAGTTTAAACTGAATGACTCTCTTAACTGCAAATTCTGAATGGAAGAGGTCAGAAGAAGAAGCAAACTGTTTATGCTTTTGAAAACAGAATAAAAAGTATTAACAAGTATTTACCAGAAAGGCTCATCCAGACTCTGCTACACTTTGCTGTGAAGGAAAGGTTAGTTTGCTGTTATTTTTTGTATTACTGTATTGCCTTTCTATATTTTGAATACTGTAGTTTGTTTTTTTTTTACCTTGTGTTTTGCTTGCATTCTGTTTTACAGCATATTAAAACTTCAAAAGAGACCACAGCTGTCTCTGTTCTGAGTCAGGCAGAATTTTTTTTCCTGCCCTCCCACCCATTTAAGTTGTTTTGTTAAATACCACTGTCTTTCTAGTTGCCCGCCTCTTATGTTAATCTGACCATATATCTCATTTCTCTCTACTTTCACTGGCTTATGTGAGTAATCACAAAATCATCACTTTTGAAATCCCACCCCTTCAATTATTTAAATTTATTGGCCATCCTACAGTATTTCATAGTACCAAAATACAAAAGTGACCACCCCTTTCAGTCCATCTTATTTCTCATCTTAACTCTCCACTAAACCTTAACTTTTTAAACAGGTAAAACTCAAGTTACCTACTTTCACATCTAACTTCTCTAGTGCACACTGCAGAGTGCATTCTTTTCAATCTTACCTTTAAGCATCCCTGTGACTAGCACTTTCTCTAATACCTGCTGGAAAGCACTAGGAAGCCTTAAACTCATACAAACACTGAACTCTCCTTGTTAACAAGGAGAAATTAATAGTAGGCACTAAATAGCCTATAATTGCAAAGTACCTTGCTAAGGAAACAGCTCCTATACTTTACAAAGAAAAAAAAAAAGCCCCAAACCAGGCATGTCCAAGGGTCAGCTTCGGTGATTTCTCCTGTCCACCTGGTGAATCTGGGCATACTGGGGCAATGCAGCAATTGCCTCATGTACACAGACAACCCTCTCCTCCTACCACCCAACACTACAACCTGTGAGAGATGCACTTACATAGCCAAAATGGAAGCAAAGCTCTCTCCACCCAAGATTGTGCTAAACAGTCAAGAGGAGAAGGTTAACACCCACACTACACCTCAAGCAACACATAGCCCTTCTAAACCCGCACCACCAACACCCACATATAGCAACACTAAATCCACATATGCAGAGGCCCTTAACTGTAACCTGCCCAAGCAACAAAGACCTCTGAAGCTGAAACGCAAACAAACACCAATCATAACCAATGTGTCACATAGTTCACAACACCAGTGTGCCACCCAGCAACAGCCCCTAAGGCAAGACAATGTACCTAACACTTTAGTCATAGGTGACTCTATAGTCCGGCACACTGATGTCCCTCTCACCAGGTTGAATAAGGAGAAAATTACAGTCAGCTGCCTGTCGGGTGCCAGGATCCGCCACATAACGCATGCACTCAAGTCACTCCACAACAAGTACAAATATGACTCTGTCATTGTCCATGTTGGAGTGAATGACTTAAGACGTACCTCCCTGGACTACATGAAAAGAGACATGGAAGAGCTCTCGGATCATGTGGCCCAGGCAGGTATGACACTAGCCCTGAGTAGCATCCTGCCTTTGCCCAGAATGATACCACAATATAAGGATAAAATGATTGACTTCAACAATTGGCTAAGCTTATGGTGTCATTCAAAGGGGATCCAGTATCTGTCTGCCTGGGATGACATGATTGATAGACCACGATGCTTTGCCAGAGATGGTATGCACCTGTCGCCCCTGGGATTCAGGTTACTGGCTAAGGCTCTTGCCACCCCTATAGTGCCTTTTTTAGGCAAACTTCAAAGGACAAAACCACCACCATAACAGGTACAAGCATGCAAAATCTGAAGGTAATGCTACTCAATGCTAGAAGTCTAAACCTCTAAATGCACTCTCTCGAGGCACTCATAAAAATGGAGAACATCGATATCTGTGCAGTAACTGAGACCTGGTTCAAGGCTCCAGAGAGCACCCCTGCAATACCAGGCTACAACTCTTACCACACTTTTCGGCCACCAACCCAGGACCAAAACACTAAAGGTGGAGGAGTGTCAATATTCCCCAAGGATATTCACACCACCAGGCTAGTTGGCCAACACAATGTGTCTGAAATTCTCCAAGTGCAACTAACACTAGGTAAGACTGCAATCCAAATTGTAGCTTGCTACAGATCCCCCACCATACCCCAAGATTCTCACTACACCTTTCTAAACATACTGGAAAATATTAAGATAGAACCAAACACCCTAATACTGGGTGATTTTAACTACCCTGCCATTAACTGGGAAAACTACTCATGTCCCAACACCTTTGCAACGGTTCTTGGAATTCATAAATTCCAACGCCCTGGATCAACTAATCCATAGTCCCACCAGGGGCTCCAATATCCTAGACCTGGTCATTACCAACATGGGAAATCAATGCTCCATACCTATGGTCACCCCTCGTTAGTCAGGTCTGACCATAAGCTAATCACCCTTAACATCCACACCCCCCCCCCCACCAAAGAAACCACCATAAAAACTTCTCCAAAGCCAACTTCATGCTACTCAAGTCAGAAGTGACAAACTTCATGACACCCATGCAGATGGGAACTGAAAGTTCAACTGCTGAATCCTACACTATGGCACTGTACGAGCACATCCACTCATGCATGAATCGTGCCATCCCAAATAGAACCAAAATGCTCTCATCCAAAAAAGGAAGCCAATCTGGTGGTCCCCTGCCATAAACAAACTTTACAACAAAAGGAAGAAACTTTTGCAGAAAAGAGGAAAATCCCAGGATGCAAAAAACTCCCTTACTAGTCTCAGTAAGAAACTGAGATGCCTCATAAAATCCTCCAAAGCTAGTTACGAAAATAAAATTGCCAAAGATTCCAAAGACAACCACAAAGCATTCTATAATTATGTCAAGAATCTAAATGGCAATGCTCAGATCTGCTCTGAGCTAAAACAGAATGGCATTAAATATACTGATCCGAAGGATATTGCCAATATCCTGGCAGATCGATTCAGTGCCAACTTCACCCCCCCACCCCCTAAATTGCCCATCTCAATACCGGAAGATTGCCAAATTCCAGTAATAACGGCCACACAGGTACAAAACGCACTCTCTAAAGCCAAGAATACAGCATCCATGGGACCAGATGATATCCTGGGCTGTGTACTACATGAACTACAATATGAACTGGCACCTCACCTAAGTGTCATGTTTAATCATAGCCTCACCTCAGGTTTCGTGCCCACTGAGTGGCGCAGAGCTACAGTTATCCCAATCCACAAGGGGGGATCCACCTTGGATCCCGGAAACTACCGTCCCATCAGTCTGACAAGCCTTATCTGCAAGGCCATGGAGCATATTATCATGGAACTTATAAACAAAGACATTGGCAACCTTCAAACACTGGACCCCACCCAGTTTGGGTTTGTGAAGGGCCGATCTTGTTTCCTGAACCTGATTGACTTCTTTGAATCGGTCTCCAGAGCCATGGACAAGGGTAAGGTGGTCCACACAGCCTATCTAGACCTTGCCAAGGCCTTTGACACCATCCCCCACTCTGGAATCATAGATAAACTTACTAAGTTGGGCATAAATCCCTATGTCACCCAATGGGTTGCTAAATGGCTTACTGATAGAACCCACACCGTAAAAGTAACCGACTCCAAATCCAGCTCCAGACAAGTGACAAGTGGAGTACCTCAGGGTTCAGTCCTGGGGCCGCTCTTGTTTGGCATCTACTTCTCTGAAGTACAGGTCAACACTAAGGGACTCTGGCTAACAAAGTTTGCAGATGACTGCAAACTGGGAGCCATTATTGAATCCCCAAATGATGTGGATACTCTACAAAAGGGCCTTACAGAAACAGATGCTTGGTGCCAGAGCCATGGGTTCAAGCTCAATGCCAAGAAATGTATTGTTATCCCCTTTAGGAAAAAACATGTAACCATGAATTACCATATAGGTGGCAGTACACTAAACACAGAAAGTGTGATAAGAGACTTAGGGACACAGGTGGACAGTGGTCTCACCTTTGATAACCACATCGCCACAACAGTCAGGAAATCCTTCTATGTGGCACACCTCATCACAAAGGGCTTTTCATCCAGAAAAAAGGAGGTCATTGTCCCACTGTACTCATCTCTCATTAGACCCATTATAGAATACAACGCCCCATTTGGTATGTACCTCTCAAGACATCTGCAACAACTGGAAAGGCCTCAGAAATACCTCACTAAAAGAATCACAGGCCTAAAGCAGATGCCCTACGCTGACCGCCTTAAAAAACTCCAGCTATACTCTGTCACATATTGTCTACTCAGAGGCAATCTCTGCTTAACATACAAGGCCATGTCAAACCCAGAGCTGTTGGACATGCTACACTTAAAGAAATCCCAATCCCTCAGAGCTACATGCTCCAGGGATCTAAACCTTGTCATCACAATAAACAAAACATGTTGGAGGGATAGGTTCCTGACCCAGAGACTCCCCAGACTCTGGAATAGATTGCCCATACATGTCAAGCAGAGTGCTTCTTTGGACCTCTTCAAGAGGAACCTTGACGATTGGATGGGAGAAAGGAAATTCACCCCAGGGATCACGTCAGTCGCCCTGCTAGACAGGGGTCCAGGAAAGTAAATAATGTGGGAAGAAATAGCCAGGGAATTGTTATGGCTAGGCTTGTATAGGCCCTAGGGCTGATAGCCTAGTACCAACCTATGAACCTATGAACCTATGAAATGTCAGAAAAAATATGTATTAATGTATATGTTTAATGCTTATTAGAAGCTAAAAGGGTTAACACATTTCATTCTATTTTATGTACAGCTTAGTTTTGTATGAAACTACAAGATGCTTTCTGAAACTGCAAGATGCTCTCTGAACTAGTATTTGCTAGCACAGCAAAATTCATGTTTATGCCTTTTTGGAAATTTACTGAGAAGCAGGTGATTATCTGCTAGGTCAGGAAAATAATGAATAGAACAATACTGTTTTCTATAATGTTATTGAACTTGAACAATCAGCTCTGTTCATGTTAGGAGAACATGCACAGCTGCATAAAAGACAGATACAGTTGAACAAAGACTGCTTGAAGAAATGAACTATAATCTGTGCTTGCTTTGTGCTCGAATTAGCCATTGTACCTTGAATGGTAACATCATATAGTGAGAAGTTGTATCTAACCGGTGGTCTCCAAGGCCACGTTGTTTTTCTTAGGAAGTTTTTTTATAAACTTGATAGTGCCAGCAGAAAATCATGGACAAACAGCTGCTATGAAATAATATTGTAAAAACTTGTGATTTATTACGTCAGCTTAGTAGGCAATGTCTTGTAAGAAATGTATAAGAATGGCTTCACTTCCTGATTCTAGTTAGACAAACTCTGTATTGGCACGTTTTTGTCTCCTTGCTACAAGATTAAAGTGCCTTAACCTGAACCTGCCGTGTGTTGATCTTTTTAAAGTTGTTTTTTCCTTTGACATGGACCGAACCACAAAAGGAGGGGGAGTATCCATATTCATCAAAGATACCCATACCTCCAGGTTAGTGGCACTGCACAAAGCATCGGAGACCATCCATGTGCAACTAACAGTGGGCAAAACTGCCTTTCAGTTTGTAGCCTGCTACAGACCACCCTCCCAAACTCAGGAACCCCACTCAGCTTTCCTGAGAACACTGGAGAATATGAAGGTCTCTCCAAACACCATCATATTGGGTGACTTCAACTACCAAAAACATAAACTGGGAGCACTACTCAAGCCCCAACACCCTCGCCCAATGCTTCCTAGAATTTATAAACTCAAATGCTATGGAACAACTGGTCACCACTCCCACAAGAGGGGAAAACATATTGGACCTGATCATCACCAACATGGGGACTCTATGTTCCATACCAGAGGTATACCCCTCATTGGTAAGATCTGACCATAAATTAATCTCACTGGACATCCATATCCCGTCCCCACCCCCAGCCAAGGAAACCACGGTGAAGAACTTCTCAAAAGCAAACTTCACACTTCTCAAAACCGAGGTGGAATCCTTCAAAGCCCCCGGGCCAGTGGAAAATACGGCCCAAACCGCAGAATCCTTTACAAACGCATTCTATGGACACCTACAGGAATGCATGCATCATGCTATCCCAGATAAACCCAAGACTCACTCCTCCAAAGGCAGGAGACCTGTCTGGTGGACCCCAGCCATAAATAAGCTATACAACAGAAGGAGGAAGCTACTACATGATAGAGCAAAATCCCAAAAAGGGAAGGCATCTCTGATCAGTACTAGCAAGAAACTACGATCCCTCATAAAATTATCTAAGGCCAGCTTCAAAAGAAATATTGCACAAGACGCTAAAAATAATCACAAGGCCTTCTGTAGTTATGTCAGGAACCTGGGTGGTAATTCCCAGATATGCTCTGAGTTAGTGCAAAATGACAAAAAATACACTGAACCCACATACATTGCCAACATCCTGGCAGACAGGTTCAGCGCAAACTTCTCCCCCCCTTCCCCCCAAAAGAGCAAATGTCTATCCCAACAGAGTGTAGCTTCCCTGACATCACAGATGCACAGGTGAGAGCTGCCCTCTCCAAAGCAAAAAAACACAGCATCAATGGGACCGGACGGTGTCCCAGGCTGCGTCTTACATGAGCTCCAAGAAGAACTGAACCCTCACATAAAGTCACTGTTCAATCTCAGCCTTACTACAGGATATGTATCTAAGGAATGGTGTACAGCAACAGTGGTCCCACTCCACAAAGGTGGTGCCACAACGGACCCCGGAAACTATCGCCCTATAAGCCTGACTAGCCTGGTCTGCAAAGCTATGGAGCGTATCATCATGGAACTCATAAACAAAGACATTGGGAACCTCCAAACACTGGATCCTACCCAATTCGGCTTTGTTAAGGGCAGATCTTGCCTCTTGAACCTGGTTGACTTCTTTGAAACAGTCACTAGGGCCATAGATGAAGGGAAGGTAGTCCACACAGCCTACCTGGACCTCGCAAAAGCCTTTGACACAATATCCCAATCGGGCATCATAAATAAGCTCACCAGCTTAAATATCAACCCCTATGTCACAAGATGGGTTGCAAACTGGCTCAGGGATAGAACCCACATGGTCAGAATTGCAGGTGCCATGTCAGACTCTAAACCAGTTACAAGTGGCGTCCCACAAGGCTCAGTCCTGGGACCTCTCTTGTTTGGTATATATTTCTCTGAGGTACAGGCTAACATGGGAGGACTATGGCTGACCAAGTTCGTAGATGACTGCAAATTGGGTGCCATAATCGACTCACCGACTGACACAAGCATCCTCCAAAAGGGTCTCACAGAGACGGATAACTGGTGCCAGAGCCATGGCCTAAAGCTAAATGCCAAAAAGTGCATAGTCATCCCCTTTGGGAAAAACAAAGTGCCCACAAATTACCACATAGGTGGTAATCCATTAAGTACGGAAGAAGTAATTAGGGATTTGGGGACCCAAGTAAATAGCAATCTCTCCTTTGACAATCACGTTGCCAAAGTGGTTAGAAAGACCTTCTATATAGCCCACCTTATCACGAAAGGGTTCACATCTAGATCAAGAGAGGTCATTGTGCCCCTCTACTCATCACTCATCAGGCCCATAATTGAATACAATGCCCCATTTGGGATGTACCTTACCCGACACCTGCAGCAACTGGAAAGACCCCAAATGTACCTCACCAAGAGGATCAAGGGACTCAAACAGATGCCCTACGCAGTTAGGCTAAAGAAACTCCAGCTCTACTCAGTTGCTTACCGCCTATTCAGAGGCGATCTCTGCCTGACGTATAAAGCGATGTCCAAACCAGAATTAATGGACATGCTCCACCTCAGGAAATTTAAAATCCCTTAGAGCTACACGCTCCAGGGACTTAAACCTCAGCACAGAAATAAATAGGACATGCTGGAGGGACAGATTCATATCCCAGAGGCTCCCCTCACTCTGGAACAAAATCCCAATCCATGTTAGGCAGAGCCCCTCAATTACCCTCTTCAAGTGAAATCTTGACGAGTGGATGGGAGATCATAGGTTTACCCCTGGGATCTCTTCTGTGTCCCTACTAGACAGAGGCACAGTAAACTAACCTTAAAAGAGCTATCTTCTGTGACCTACTATACAGAAGCACAGTCAACTAATCTAAAAGGGTGGTGAAAGTCAAACACACTCTGTCTAGGCTTATAAATGCCCTAGGGCAGATAGCCTAGTATCAACCTATGAACCTATGACATTTAGAGTTTTAGCTTTTTATCTTGTATTTGTTATTTTATGCTGTATTCATTTACTGTGTTTTTTTTATATCTCATTCTCACTATAGTTACATGTAAGTTGTTAATTTTCAAAAATTTTTACATTATGCTCGATGAGGTCTTGCTTTATTTGGCTAGTAAATATTTATTTAGATATCTTTGATGCATTTATAATATTTAATAGTCTTTATATGATCACCTTAAGATTCTAGGAGATTTTATTTGCTATTTATGGTCAAAAGACCACTGAACTCCAATTTCTTAATCTAAGACTTAAGTATTGCATTTTGTTCTGAGGAATTCCATCAGTAATTCAGGGACAGAAGCAAATGTTGTGCTCAACTTTCTTTTTATCGGACATTGGTGTGCCTTCATTAAAGTTTTGATGTTTTGCATTTGTTCCTGCTTCCTGGTGGCCTTTATTTAGTCAGGCTGCCCTCTTGTCTTTGTGCACATATTTCTTTTAAATGACTATAAACTCTAACAGCATAAATTCCATTGTATAGTTTATACATAGTCGGAAGGCAAGTTACTGGTCTATAGTTTTTAGGATAGCTTGCAGGTTTACTGTTAAGGAGGAGGAGTATTGTTTTTTTCTTGTTGTTAACCAGGTTGATGTCTGTTTGAGGTGCACATATAAATAGTTCTTACTCAGGGCTAAATCTTCATGTAAAAATCTTAATACTTTTAAACAGAATTTAAGTAGAGCATCTGGGACTGGGTTATTTCCATTTAGGAGCTTTTCTTAATTGTGTTTCAATTTTCCTGCCCATTACTTCATCCCAGTTCATATCCTGTACATTTGAACTTCTTATTCTTTCTTTTACTTATTATATCCATTCAGAATCTTTGTTTTGTTCCACAGGATCTTCATAGATATTTAAACAAAATGTGTATATTACCACTTTTTTTTGGTGGTGTTTTGATTACTTTTGCCTTGTTTCTCAATTCTGTGTAAAGTTTTTTTTGTTGGGGTCATCAATAACTTGCTAATTTTGTAATTTTCATTTATATTTATTTGCTTATCTTCTAACTTTTTCTGCCTGTGCTGATATCATCAGTTTATTTTTTTTCAATAGCGTACAATAAATCCTGGTCTGTTCTGATACAGTGTGCTGCTTTTATCACTTCTATCATTCTAAGTATTTTTGTTGATCTGTTCCCTCTGTTGTAATCTTCTAACAGTGACATTTCCTGTCTTAATTGCTTTATATTTTTCTCTGTTAGATACTTCTGTGATGACATTTGATTTCTCCCCTTCCTTTCCCTTTCTGCCCTGTGTTTTTGTGGAAGGACTTTATCTGTTATAAATTTAGCTGCACAGTAATATATCCTATTTACTTCTGTTCTATTGCATGCATTTCTATGAACAGCCTTGATTACAGTGTTCATTTGTTTTAGCAAACTTCTAATATTTTGGGTCTTATTGACTTTCTGTAATTTATTTCTTTCATTGATCTTATATGTCTATCTATCTCTATTAAATAATGCATATCAATATCTATCCATCTGTATTAAATAATGAAACTCTTCCCTTAGATAATCTTCTTTTAAATGAAGGGTACGTTCTTTGTTTTCCATTTCCTATGGGCGTTCTACAGAAAGTTCCAGAACATTGGTGCAGTGGTGCAGCAGTAGCATTGTCACTTCACAGCAAGAGTTTCTCCGGTTCAATTCTCATCTGGGGTCGCATCTGTGTGGAGTCTGCAGGTCCTCATTGCATTCATGTGGGTTTCCTCCCATGTTACAAAGACATGCATCAGGAGCATTTCTCCCTGGGCCTCTGCTGAAAATTGGCTTCATTCCAAGTTGGATTTTCTTGGTTAACAAGTAATAAATAAATCTTCCTGTGTCATATTCTTTTCAGATTCATCCTGTGTCATCCATTGCTCTTTCATGTGGGAACTCACTGGCATATCACTCCACAATATCAACTGTGTCAGAGTTCCCACGGTTTCCTGTGCTTCCCTTGCTTGCTGTGCAACTCCAACTGAACATTTGTACTGGTTTCATACTGAAGGCTCCAATGTATCTTCAAATGGCAACTGATTAGATCATTCCTGCTCCACTGGTTTCTACTTAATTTGCTGACTCATTATTCTATCATGTTGTGATGCTATCAGTTAGATTTTCTATACTAAATCCTTCACTTTGAGGGTAATCTACAACTTCACTTTCTATTTCTTTAACTTCTACATTACTAATCTTCTTTTTTACTTCCCATCTTTGTTTTCTTACTTTTTGTATTCTACAATTTTCCATATATGGATGCCTTTGCCTGTATTTCTCTTCAAATATATTTTGTGCTGTTTTTTAGTACTTAGTATTGCTTTCCCCTTTGCATAAATATTGCACCATATTAAATCTTGCTTTCTTTCCTACTCCTCCAGTTTCTCCTTATTTGGGGGAAATCATTGTTCCATCATGCTGAGATATCACCTGTGTTAGAATTTTACATTAAATCCTTTACCATGCAGGTATTCTATAACTTCAACTTCTATTTTTTTAACTTCTGCTTTACTAAACTTCTGTGTTGCATTCCTTCTTTATGATCTTATTTTTCATATTGTGAGATTTTCCATATATGGGTCCCTCTGCCTGTATTTCTCTTTGAACATCTTTGCAGCTGCTTTTTTGTATTGATTAATTTAGCATACTCCTTAGCTTAAATATTGCACCGTATCAGATCTCTCTTTCTTTGCCATGTCCATATTTCTTTTTTAAACATTTCAAGCATCTCTATTTTTTGTTCTTTATATTTTTGCACTTCTTCAGTTGCATCTTTTTTCCAAAATGTCCAAGGTTTCTTGGTCTGTATAATGTTTTTCATGAATCTGTTGTAATAATGAACACATATTTGCATTTGATGCTTTTGCCAGTTTTTCTTGTGCAAGTATTTTTCTTTCCTCTAATTCGTCTCTTAATCCTTTTGTAGATCTTCTGTCTGGAAATTCTGAGCTTCTTGCATAATAGTAACAATACATAATTTCTTTCTTATCCTCAATAGTCCACCCTATCATCTTTATGGCTCTTTTTTGGCCTATCAGCTTTTATGTTTTTTTTGTGGACTATTACTTCTTTTTATAATGTGGGGGCCATCCTCCCCCTGAGCCTGGCCTAGTCCCATTCCAGGAATGTTTCTGTGTCTTGAGAATTCTACACTGTCATTTTTTCTAGTCCTGGCTCCAGTACACCTATCAGGGTTGGGCACTGTTTTTATCCTGGGACTTGTGCACCTAGCTGTCATTTTTTTTAACTTGCGTCTCTCAATGAAATATGCTATATAAAATGCAGTCTATATATCAGTGCCATCTTGGTGAGTTTTTGTAAAAACAGGGCCACTTCATTAAGGTACTTTCCAAGACCTGAGGATAAATTCTGTTCCAGCAATACTACTGTACTTTGCTTGCTGATTTTGTTATCTCTCCATTTGGAGCTGTTAACAGAGTCTTATTATGCATAAAGCACCTGCCTGCTGATTATTGAGGAAGTGGGTGTTTTGGAAGTCAGGTAGGATTTTGAGAACTGAGAGGTAACAGTGTTTGCACTGGAAAGGCATAGGAGTGGTGATAAGTCAATAAAGGCAGGTTAGGAATGTAGCCTTGCTATATTTGAGGAGTTTTAGGTCTGTAGAAAATAATGTTGGGTGAACATTTTATTTTCAGATTCTGGACATGGAAGGCTAAGGGTCATAAATCACTGAAGGCTGATGGCTTAATTGGTGATAGCTGAGATGTTGTCAGGGTGGGAAGTAGTAATGAAGTTGAGATGTGAGTGGTGGGTGGTATAACAAATATCTCTAGTGAGCTCAGTAACCAGTGGTGGAGTTTGAGCCCAGCTAAGAATTCATTTATATCAAGGCAAAGTGGCTCCAAGAATTTTATTTATTTATTGTGAATTTGTTAATCAGGGTAGAACACTGATCCGAATGGAACTATTTTAGTCTTAGTCCGGGAGTAAACATAGATACATGATAAAGTGCATAGACAAAAATGACAAAATGCAATATATATATATATATATATATATATATATATATATATATATATATACATGTATTATATGCAACGTAAATATCAGAGTTGGCTTAAAGGTAGATACACAATAGATACATGACATACACAGGGTGGCTAACAAAACACAATATATACACGCATTACATATAGAGAAGATATCAGAGTTAGCATGCTGAAAGAATCACAAGGAAATGTAATTAACCTGAAGTGCCCAAGGATAAATATATGCTCATTAAGAAGGTTGTTGATTAGGAGGTCTGTATTAATGCTGTGAATTCTGGTATTGAGCCAAGGAGAGGTATGTAGGCAACTGTAATGTAAGGTAAATATACTGCTAGGACCTACTTGGAAGTTTGGTAAGAATCCAAATGGGGTCATGGTCACTGGAAGGGGTGACTTGTGCAATAAAGTTGAGGGTTGATCATTTTAGTAACATTAAATGGAATGGATGTGATTCAAAGTGATAGTAATAACTGGGTAAAAAGTGTCTCAAGTTGTGCTGGTCATCTGTGAGGCAAGATTCAGTAATGACCACTAATTCAGTGTTGTCAGTGGAGAGAAAGGCACTGATTTGGTCAAGTTTGTTTCAGATGCTTTTTGCACTAAGAAGTATGCATGAGTTTGTGTCTGACTGGTTATTGTGTGGCTAATACAGTGTTAGATTGTTGTTGAGTGTTTGAGATCTTGGCAATGGAAGGATCACTCTGGATACATGACTCATATCAGTGAAGAGAAGTATCTGAAGAAAGTAAACTTCAAGGAGATTTATGGTATGCAGAGGTGTATAGGCAGCAACAGATTGCATTTGTTTATGTATGGAAGGGGATGAGGGGAAAAAGTTGGGGAGCAGTTAAAAGTGGATTGCACTTAGTAGTAATTAAATACTTGTGAAGAGGTAAGGCGGTGTTTGACTGCATTACAGAGATGGTGGAGTGGCTAGAAATATTTCAAGGTTGCAGGGTGGCATAATATGGAGAGGGTCTAAGAGATTTATGAAATGATTAAACAAGAGTGAGTTTGATAGTGAGGAAGTTGTGATCAGTGAGTAGTAGAAGGTGCTGTTATGTGTAATCAATGAGTAGCAGGACATGCGGTATTTTTATGTATTACTTTGGGTCGACTTCACATCACCTAAATCTCATTTGACCGAATTTCATTTGACTGAGACCAAATCACCTAATTTTCAAAATACTGAAATCTCATTTGATTGAATCTTATTTCAATGAATTTTAAGCCATAGACATTATGTGGGTTTCCCTTCGCCTGTGACTTGCTTGTGATAAAAAGAATTACTGTAACTTACAGTGCTGACTGTTAGAATACCAATAGTCATGTAGAAAGTAGTGTTGTAGTATTTCTAAATGTGAGTATGTCTCTTTACATTTTTATGGGCAGCATCTAAAGTAATATGGCAGATGTTTTGTGTGTTCACATCAGTAGTGGCAGCATGTAGAGTACTATAAGCTAAGTAAAAGGTATATGCCCTTTTCCCCACTGTAGTGCAATCCTGGAGTTAGTATATATAGTTAGGGGGTGTGGGGGAATAGTCCCCCCACCTAGTTTGGTTTAATATTGTCTGGTTTCTGTTAAGAGGGTAAGTAAGTAGTTTTTAAATTCTGGAAAGAGGTAGTCATTAGTGCTGTAAGTGTGTATGTCTATGGTTTAAAATGTAGTCTTTTGAAATTTTGCATTGTAAGCTTTCAGTGAAATGAGATTCAGTCAAATGAGTTTTCAGTATTTTGAAAATGAGGCGATTTGGTCTCAGTCAAATGAAAGTCAGTAAAATGAGCTTTAGGGGATGTGAAGCAGACCTGTTACTTCGATGGGGTATAATCTTTCCTGGGATTTTGAGTATAGAGAGGAAAGTTTAAATCTCTTGAACCAGAGGGTAGCTAATGAACTGGTGAAGGGAGTTGAGCAGAGCTGGTAACAATCCACATGTTAATGGGAGTTAATCCAGTTGCCCATGTTCAGAACACCCATGATGAGCAAGTGGCTTAATGGATATCAGGATAACACAACACAATAAAGAAGGAATCAGTATATGGGTAGGAACAGGTAGTGCATGTGTGTGTGTGTGTGTGTGTGTGTGTGTGTGTGTGTGTGTGTGTGTGTGTGTGTGTGTGTGTGTGTGTGTGTGTGTGTGTGTGTGTGAGAGAGAGAGAGAGAGAGAGATACACTGGGATGTAAAGTCATATGCCAAAAGCACACTAATTTCTGTTGTTCTAGAAATGGACAATGGGAAATGCTAATGAATCCCTGGCAATCTCCTCACTACCAGCAAGCAAAACATCTTGAGCATTAAGATCATTTAAAACTTTAAATATTGTAACTGACTGAGCACATAGTACAGTTTGAACACAATCACCATTATTATCATTATTATTATTAATCACCATTATTACCTTAGCAATTGCTTTTAAATAACAACTGTGCTTCACTGTGCAGTGGCAGTTTCAAGGTGTCACCATGTCCTACATAGTGTCAAGGCAATCATCAGAGAGAAAAACACACCAGGACAAGATCTTCAGACCTAAAGAAATAAACATGACCTCAGCCTGAGAAGAGAAACTAAGACACATAAACATTACTGGATGAAATAATATATAGTAAAGTACTGTAAATCTCCCTCATAAGGACTACCAAGATAGTAATATGGTAGAAAGGAGGCATTATGAGGTGTAGTTTAGAATACTGTAGGCAAAAAGATAGACAGGGCCAGACAAAAAACAGGGAAGACCACTTATAGCCTAGCAAAGGTATAAGTATAAAACTGCAGGTGAGAGAGATAAAGGAGTAAGGGAAGCCCACGTGGCCCATGTGCAGCCAAGCTAATGAGCACATCTAACAGCAGCGTGGCATGTAAGGTAGAAGCATGGTGAGAAACAAGGAGGACTACAGTTGTACTAATAATGCAGATAAGGAATAGCAGAGCCTGTTAACTGAAGGTGATCACAAAGAGCAGCTAATAACTGCTAAAAGCACAAAAACAAATCAACCTGACAAGTCTCCAAGAAGCAACGGTGATAGCATTGCAAATGTTCAAGTACTACCAGATATTCACTTAGGTGTTGACAGGGAATTATTTACAAGAAAGTAAGTAAAGTTTCCAAATGAAATGTGTCTGAGCAACAGATAAACTCATGTTATATGATGTGTAATTTAATGTACAATAGCTGAGACCTATTAAAGCGTATGCAGTTGATCAAAAAGTAGACAACGTAAAACAAGTGTAAACATGTGATCTAATGAAAATTAATATATAAAAAGGAAGACAGTTATAGTTATTTATTTTATTTGACATTTGTTAACCAGGTTAGTCCACTGGGATAAAAAACTCATTTTCAGTGGAGACCCATGGAGAAAACTCCAGTACAGACAATTTACAGAACAACTGATAAAGGCATATACAGATAAATTCTATTACATAAGTTTCTAATATACAGAAGAGATAAAGTACTATAATATGATAACAAAAATGTTTTTTTTACATTGACAGAGGATTCAGTTGAGTTTTCCAAAGATTGCAGGGCAAGAGGAGCGAATTAAATAGAAGAGCCAGTAATGTGTGTATATGTACATGTGGAGGAGTAATAAGCCCTAGGGATTTATTCATAGAGTAGGACAAAGGGTGAGGGGTAAAGGTTAGGAGGTTTTGCAGCTGAAAGTCAGTGTAGGAGTGAAAAAAGACACACAGCATAGTAGTGGATTAGGTAGGGGCTTGACAGGGAACACTTTTGGTATTTATTTATTTATTTATCAGAGGAAGATAGGGATCTGCTTGCTCACAGAGAGGAGATCAAGGCAGGAAAATTTACAGTGTCAGAGGGACAGTATAGTGGGGAATTTGAAACAAAACAAGGCACATATATTATGAAGAGAGACTAAGCTACCAGGGTAATAAAACTCTTTCTTAGTAATTACCCTACAAATGGAAGATACATAACTAGCTCAGTACCCCATCATTCGTGGGAATTAATCATTATGAACACCCAGCATGATCAAGTGGCATGACAGGGAATAAGAAAACCGTTAATGAAAGTAAGAAGCGATGGAATCAGTACAAGTGCAGCAGCAGCAGCTCCAACATGCGTGCAAAATAATGGGATGCAAAGTTACACTCATTTTTGGGGGGTCTAAGAGTGGACAATGGGAAGTTCTACAGAATGCTTAGATGTCTGTGCACTGCCAGCAAGCAATATTTCCTGAGCTTTAAGATCTCATATTTTATAGTATTTGATTTTGATAACATAATTACAAAATTAAAATAAATAATATAGTAATATATAATTAAACAATGATTTATGAATTATTGCAATAAGTATTTTATTTAAAATTAAAGATAGTACTTCATTTGTTTTCACATTTTAAAGCGAGACTATGAAATGAAGAATTGAATTACAGACCTAAAGGGCTCTCTTCCATGCAGCACTTATTTTTTGAAAAAAATGTAAATTAAACTCAGTTAAATTGGAGTGGTAGTAGCATCAGAAAATAATGTGCATCCTATGAAACATGAATTTGTCACATCCTTCAGTACCATCATATCCAAAAGATTAATTCAAACTGCATGTGCCCAAAATAGGAATTAAATACATAAGGTGACTAGACCAGTTATTTAGGTAACTAGGCTTAAAAATAACTGAACTTGCTGGCAATAATTTATAAAACATTAGATGGTAATTCCAGCTACACTATATTTATTCAGAGCTAGACACAATATGGCTTTACACAGGCAGTTTACAAGACACATCCAAGTACTTCATAAACTACATACTGAGCCATTAGAGCATTAGATCTCTAAAGAATTAATTATAGAAAACTTCAACAAATTATAGGGGAATGTAATGTAAAACTAAAGGCACTTCAAATAAATCTGAGTACAGACAAGAGAGTTGTCATAGCAGCAAATGGTGGAAGTCAAAACATGTTGAAAATTGAGTTTGAATAAAAATTAGTGAACATTTTAACAGCTTCAAGTATCTGGGAGTGTGGCTGAGGGGAATAGAAGTCTGAATCAGGAAGCCAAAGCTACAATTAGAGGGGCTATAGCCAACATGAACAGAGTGTGTGGCAGAAGAAGGCCAACAAAGGTGAAAAGTAAAGGTGTACAGAACTGTGGTCCAGCCAATACTACTGTTTGGAATAGAAAACTGAGTAGCGAAGGCTGAGTGGTTGAGGAAGCTAGGCATGATGGGGATGAAGTGTCTAAAATGGATGGTAAGGTGTATACTGTGAGGTAGATAAGGAAATAAGGACATCACAGCGTTAGCCAAAGTAGTGTCAATTACAGGAAAGGTCAAACAGAACAGATTATGGTGGTTCAGGTACAGTGCAGCAAAGCAAAAGACAATCTGGAGATGAAGATTTGGAAGATACAGAAAGTAAGCAAGAGGAGACAAGGACATCCAGCAAAGAGATAGATGAATTGCATGAGGGAAGACATATGGCAGTCTGGTGTGACCACTGAAGAAGGTAGGGGAGTGGCATTGAATCCAGAAAGATGACAACAGTTGCTGTGACACCCTGACCCCATGTAGAAAATAAGGAAAACAGGGTTGAAGATGATGGTGATGATGGGGTGATTTTTGAATTTTACATTAAACTGGACTAATTATAGGATTAATTTTTTTGATGTGATGGTAATTAAGGATGTGACAAATTCATGTTTCTGTCTTTCAGTTTAGAAAATCAGCATTTAGCATTACATATTTGTATTTTAAAAGAGTCCACCCATAATTCCAGAAAAAGTTTAGTTAAGGGGCGGATGGTATATATCCCATTTAATATGAATATATCACATTTAATCTCAAATTATTAACTCTCTGTTAAGGAAATTAGTAATCTGATATCAAAGTAGGTAAAAGGGGGAAAATCCATTAAACCTCTTGAGTGGAATAGCTCAGGAGGTTTATAGAGAAGTATAGATAAATAAATTTCAATCTATTTCACAATGAAAGATTGTTCCCGGTTTTAAAGAAGGAATATACCAGTAGTACAAGATAACAATTCTATCACCGTGTTTGTGTACTAACTCTTTCAGAAATTAATAGAATTATGTTTTCTAAGCCTTAAACCTTGTGTAAAATAAATAATTTGCATGATTTTTTCATGTAGTCCCAGTTGGACCTGTAAACTCCTCTTTACCTAGATTTATGTTATAAAATTGTGTTTACTGTGGAGCTTTTCTCCCCGGGCCTCCACTGAAAATGGACATGTATCCAGTTGAACTATCCCGGTCAACAAATGTAAAATAAATAATAAATAAATAAACAATTCTGGCCAAAACAACAAAGATAAATCTGATTTGGGTGTATAGCATAGGCTCAATGAATATTAAATCTTATATTACAAAACAATGGGCACTTGCATTCACTTCTGAATTAAGATAGACTGGGTAATGATCTAACTTTTATTAATAGAAAGGGCTTGAATGTGAAACAGACATTTGAAAATAGTAGGAATAAGGACAACATCATGAAGCAAGGACACTGGCAAAGGCCATAATGAAATGTGCCTTCTGTTAGTATTGTAAATGTATTAATCATTCCAACTAAGTCACCATAAGTAGTTACTCAAGAGCAATCCCATGTCAGGGACATGATGACTGTCAAGTCAAAGCAGATATATAACTTGCTACTTGTTTCTTTTGCATGGCATTTAACAATGGAAAAATGGAGAAGAAACTGAGTGCTAGAATAGGAAAGCACATAAGTTATATAAAAAAAGAAAGGTGATGACAAATACTTTTATTAAACATGCTACAGCAACATGCAGCAATTCTAATATATTTTTTCTTTATTTGCTTGTTTTAGAAAAGATACCTACTAATATTAGAACTGGAGATTGGAAAACCAAACGAGAATACAAAGAATTGATGTGGCAACTTTGATTGCTTGTCACACTAGCACTTGAAATAAATGATGAAGTTTCATTTGCTAATTTTCTTAAAGTACAAGCAGCTAAAGTTATACTAATAATATTAACATTTTAGCAACTATTAAGTATATATTTTCTTGAATGTTTTAATATATGCTGTATTTTGGTATTTGTTAATTATAATATTACTTTATTATCATATTTTTGTATGTTTATTAAAGCATCAACCTTAATATTTTTCATCACATGCCATGATCACATGGTGCATTTCATGATATCTGTTTCCTGCACAAACTTGAAGCAGTTAGTTCTGAAAAAGAACAAATGGACAAAAGTGCTTAACTACCTTTGATTGAATTGTTCTGATGGAGATTGTGTACAGTTGTATTTATTTGTTAGACGTTAGACATCAGGGGCACTTTTAAATTATTATGATATTTATCTATAAAATTTAATAGAACAACAATTTTTTCCAGCAAAAAGTTCTACACGAGCAATAAAATGTATGAAACTATATTTAAGCATTATTGACTGACTTGTAATAAGGGACACTTAATATTATATGCAAATCATAAACATTCTGTAAATTTAGGGACAGTGAAGACATATGGGAATGTGAGTGTTTGTGTGTATATGTTTGTGTGTTTGTGCATGTGTATATGGGATTGAATGAGGGTGGTACATGTGCCAACATCCTACATCTGCTACCAGTAGTAATAACCAGAGCAAATTAGTTATTAGTAGTTGTGGCAAGTACAGCATGATTAAAAGACATGCAAAATAGCTGATAATGAGGTCTTTACTCATTGTGGCTAATTGTCTCTCAAAAGCTGTTTTTCATGGGTTTATATTACCATGTCAAAAGATGTGTTCACCGAACACATCTTAATCGACACGGAAATAGCGACCCTTTAAAATCCCAAATGGCTGCTTCAACAAATTTTTTCCCAGGGGAAAAAAAATCACTCAGCCATCAACCAGGATTTGTCCTTTTCCCCACTGGAGTGTGATCTCGGAGTTGTTATATTAAGTTAGGGGGGTGTGGGGTCCAAAGCCCCCCACTATGTAGGGTTTGTAAGTTTTTTTTTTGAGTATGGCCAAGCAATTTTTTCCGCTGAGGAAAAATTCACTGAAGCAGCCATTCAGGATTTTAACAGGTCAATATTTCCGTGTTGATTAAGATGCGTTGGGCAAACATGTCTTTTGACATGGTAATATAGACTCGTTTTTCACTGTTGTGTTAACTAGCCACTTTTTTTTCTCCAGCAGCTTACACTCACAAGTGGGTTCTTTCCTAATCCAGTCCATGAAATTGTACAATAATTTTCATGTTTCATATCTTAAATCATATACGGACAGATGTAAAGATGACTAAGAGGACTAACTATTTAAATTAATGTTTACAAATGTTAATTCTTTAAAACTATGAATGTTCTTTTAAGTATGAGTGCTGACTACCATATGAACCACCTACCTCTGTCTTTCTCTTTTTTATCTTTCTTTATATTACGTGTTAAAAGAAGCATATAAAAAAATCAACCTTTTTTTTCCACTCATCGCATTGACACATGCATGTTTTTACTTATTTTAGCTGTTTACATAGACACTCTTTTCTTGAAACATTTCCAAACTTTAGAATTGTTATTCTTATTCTTCTCTTATTTTTATGCAAATTACATAAAGTCATATCAAGAAACATTAATGTAAAGTCAATCCAAGATAATTACAGTTCCCACTTTCCTTTCTAAACACTTTAATCCACCTACCCTACGATTCATGAATGCTTATATGAAGTGTACATAATCTGTATTCAAGAACATTCCTACCACAGTTTTGTACTCTCTTGTTACACAGAAAGATTATACTAACTCCCAGATTTACTAATCTTCCATGCAGGACTAGCTTAGTCCTGCATGGAAGCGGCCGTTTAGGAGCAGGATGGCAACGTGCCATGCATATTAATGAGGTGTGCTGCCTGAGCTCCTAAGCTTACACAGAGCATGTAAGAGTGCAAGGGGCATGTCTGAGAGCAGAGCTCTCAGAATATACATGCTCTCATAATGAAGAACAGCAGAAAGGCGTAAGAAAAGATCGAGACTGCTCATAGGTGTCTGCATATCCCCAGCAATATTCCACCTCGTGTACAACAGCAAGTAAATACAAATAAAATGAAAAAAACTTATTTTTTTTTATTAAAAATCCGATTAAAGCTAACCATAGGTGCACAGGTGTGTCCATCACTTAGCTACAGTTAATGCAGCTTAAATGTCTGAAGAGGATAACAAGGAAGATATATGCAAATGAAGCAGCATAATTTTCCATGGCAAAGCACATTATGACCAATAGTTTTGTTGCATAACCTGCTAAATAACATATATTTGTGAACTGGAGTACTGCATTAAATGCACATGTGAGGTGTGAGTGTCATAATGAATAAAGCACCAGTAAGCAAGTTTAAGCACCAATAAGCAGTAGTAATCATATTTAAGCAGTAGTAAGTGAGTTTAAGCCCATTTGCATGAGGGTAAGGAATGCGCACACAGGTTAAGCAATTTAGAAGCTAACTCTCTGTTAGCTTCATTAACCAGAGGTTAACAGTGCTTACCCTCATGCAAACCCACACAAACCCACTTACAACTGCTCAAAAGTGCCTTAATCACTCTGTATCCAATGGCTCTTGTTCTGCCAACAACAAAATAAACAGCCTTGCAGGTCTTGAACCCAGGACTCTGTACACTATAGTTACAGTAGTTAACCACCAAGCCATCACAACAGTACAGAAAAATGAGGTATCAGCAAACTAGTCTTCACTATAGTAAAATCAAACTGAACCTGTGAAAGGATCAGTATACAGACATACGTTCCATAACCCACTACATAACATAAATATGTGAAATGGAGTACAGCAGTTAGCCCAGAAGTCAGGTGTAATTGTAATAGAGTGTTAAAGTCCCCAATAACACATAAGAACCCCACACAGTGTACGCACACATGAATCATGGATATCAGGCATACATATAAGATGTAATAAATAATAAATCAATGCCAAAAAGAAAATATAATGCAAAGTCAAATGTAAGCAATGCTAAGCATTGCACAGGCCAGCTTAGGAGGTCTAATTAATGTGTAGGCCAGCTAACTCAATGTGCCCAGTGTTATATCCCTTTAAACAATGCCAACCTTAGGTAAGCAGGTTTGCCCATAGCTTAGCCTTTTCAAAACCAGCCAATCAGGAAAAAGTATGGGGAATCGGCCCTACTTAAATCCAAGAGGTGGAAATACATCTCATAACTGGTTGTAGCTTCCCTTGCAGGCACCTTGTCAGGAAGGGGAGAGGGTGTGCACTTTCGGGCACAACGCTGGTGCATCCAGGAGTCCAGAGTCATGGCAGGACACCTTGTCAAAGACCATGAGCAGAGACTGCTGCATGGTCAGTACCAGGGCTCCCAATATAAGGTGGATGCCTGGGACCATCTCGCCCGTGATCTCACCAGTGCCACTGGAATACCCCAAACTGGTGAGAAGGTCAGGCATCACTATGCCGACCTGAAGTGGCATAAGGAGGACCTATTGGAGCAGTGGATCCAAGAGGCTAGAATGGTGGGGGATGTCCTAGCTGTGTGTAAGCATCACCCCACTATATGTGTAATAATTGCCAGCTCACAAGTCTGTGGGATGCTCCCAGATGTTTAGCCAGCAAACAGGGAATACGACTGATTGTCAAACATCTATGACAACAAACCAGTCACTGTAGCAACTCCCAAACCTGTTAGGAGAGTAATAAGCCAAGTATGTCCTATCTACACCCCCATGTTGTCAAGCTGTGACCAGAGTGTGTACAGTAACAGAGTGAGATGTATGTGCATAATACTAATGTGTAATCTAGAACTTTGTATGGCAACATTCAGGTAGTGCTAACAAACATTGCTCCCACAGGTACCAGCCCCCAGCACTGAGCTGAGAAATAAAAACCATTATACCCTGTACTGGTACTGTTTACTCTGGTATTGTAGGGAATTGTGAGTGTTGCAGTTTCTCAGAATAATAAAGTATCACTGATCACTGTCACCCACACTGTGCTACATAATATAACTGTGTAGGAAAGCATGTGTATGTATGTGTCAAGTCACTAAAGGTTGAAGAGGGCAATATTCTAGATATGTCCCGGTACACCTGCATGCAGTCAACACATGGCCAGAGTCTGTGCAGAAAGAGTTGGATAGCTATGTGTACAACATCAACCCGAAATCTGGGAGTATGTGTAGAAACAGTGAGCTAGTGTTAACAAACATTCCCTCCACAGGTATACCAGGTAAGAGGTATATATTGCAGGTAAAACCTGTTCATGTAGAATGATTATGACAGCCATATCACTGTCCAACCTAAGGCTCTAGATAAGTGTAGTAAGACCTGTAAGGTACGGATAACAGCACTGACTAGGAAAGTAATGTGGACTACAAGAATATACTAATTACACAAACTCCACTCCACACACCTTCAGATAGAAACAACTCTGATCCAAAACAATACCAACACAGCAAAATCTTCAGAAGTCAGGAATCGAAAAACAGGAACCAAAGTCAAATCCAAAAGCAAATTCTTTATTCTCCAGCGCCTCGGTGTAACCACCTTTCAAGTGTATACATTCTCACTGAAAGAATGTATATATATATATATATATACTCATAGCAATTAATTAAACAATCAATTAAACAATTATGTTCAAAAAAGTTTTAAAGCAGACACCTTCAGTTTATTTCACTATTCAGTCCACAGGGTGTCATTGTATTGTATTTCAAAATAAAAATACTTTCCTTATATTGTAAGTTATATTTCAAAGCATTTTCATCATTACAAAGACATTTCACACTTTCTAAAACTGTTCCTGTTAAAAATGAAGCATCACTATTATGATAAATACTAAAATGTGTGGCAATAAATTTATTTTCCCTTTTATGTCTTATGTCTCTAATGTGCTCACCTAACCTAATACGGAACTCTCTTTTAGTTTCACCTATATAATATAATCCACAGGGACAGTGTAAAGCATACACAACTCCCTTACTTCTACAGGTAAAACTATCTCTTACTGTGAACCTAATGTTGTTAATATAATTAAATGTTCTAACTATATTCCTACAAACACTGCATCTACTGCAACATCTTGTACCAAATTCACTTAGTGGTCTTGGTAAACAAAATTTTGGCATTACAAATTGAAAGTGAAATAAACTGGAGGTGTCTGCTTTAAAACTTTTTTGAACATAATTGTTTAATTAATTGTTTAATTAATTGCTATGAGTATATATATATATATATATATATATATATATATACATTCTTTCAGTGAGAATGTATACTCTTGAAAGGTGGTTACACCGAGGCGCTGGAGAATAAAGAATTTGCTTTTGGATTTGACTTTGGTTCCTGTTTTTCGATTCCTGACTTCTGAAGATTTTGCTGTGTTGGTATTGTTTTGGATCAGAGTTGTTTCTATCTGAAGGTGTGTGGAGTGGAGTCTGTGTAATTATCCAGGGATGTCAACTGATCCTAATTTGGATATTCCTAGGGTTTTTCGGGAGAAGACAGCTTTGCAACAAGGTACTGTATGGGCTGAAAGCTCTATGATTTATTCTGCTCAACAGAGAACTATTGAGCAGTTTTTTTCAGGTTCTGTTTAATTAATTGCTATGAGTATATATATATATATATATATATATATCCATTCTTTCAGTGAGAATGTATACTCTTGAAAGGTGGTTACACCGAGGCGCTGGAGAATAAAGAATTTGCTTTTGGATTTGACTTTGGTTCCTGTTTTTCGATTCCTGACTTCTGAAGATTTTGCTGTGTTGGTATTGTTTTGGATCAGAGATGTTTCTATCTACAAGAATATACTAGTTGTTAATTGACACCCCCCCCCCATATCTCCAACATACCCACCCCAACTGGTATGTAATGACTCTAATGTTCTGATAATGTCCTATTGTTTGATAAACATTTTAATTGTTCCCATGCATATGCTATATTAAATAATTCCAACACTGGTGGCATAGTGCCATCAATGTGCCTGCATGCTGTTCTTATTACCACTGTGGTCCCATATATGCATGTGCTCTGTTTGCTATGCAAGTGTTCCGTATCTGGTGTCTGGGTTATTGAGAATATCTATACATGCTGTTATACCTAACCCTGGAATGTGTTGACTATTACTAACCCACATATGATGATAAACTCTTAACACTATAGCACGTTTGGGAAGTCCGGTCGCAGCGGACCCACCTGTCCCACCTCAACTGGCTGTGGCACAGGGCATCAGCATGTCTGGGGCCTAGACCAGGATCTACCTGTTCACTGGTCCTGCACCACCTTTGGGTGGAACCACGGGCATGGACAGGAATGTGTCACCCGTCGCCAGGTCCGGGTTGTGCTGCGTAGCGAGCTCAACCAGCAGTTTGGTGATCTGCTATGCCAGCTCGAGGGCTGCATGTCACAACTAGAGGGTCAACCTGACTCTGCGACTCAGCCCCCAGCACAGCCACCTTTGGGGCAGTGAAGGTGCAGTGATGACTGCCCATGGGTGGGTACCTCAGTCACACTGTTTCCACTAGGGGGCTCATGGGCTTCCGATTTCCCAACACCCCTCCCCATTAAGGTGTTTGCCCCCCACATGTGTCACATACCACCCCTGTATGCATCTTGTTTGTGTTGTTTGTTAACCTCCCCAACCTACCTGCCCAAATATACCTGCTATCCCTCTCCAACATCCCACTCTCACCTGAAAAAAAAATAAAAAAAGGGCAATATGTTTCCACAAAATAATCTAGCCCCATACATAGCTCTCCATTTAGCACACATGTCCACTGGATGTGTGTATGTATGTATGTATATATATATATATATATATATATATATAAGCATATATACATACAAATCCATACATCTATAGGGATCTAAGATTTTTGATCGAAAGATCAAAAGCCCAAATCCATTACCATCAAACACACTTTAACAAAAGCGCAAGCGCTTTCATCAAAAAAGCATTTTCGTTAAAGTATGTTAAAAAAAAAAAAAACACAAAATCTACTTGAATGCAGGGGGGCAAGCCCCCCTGCACCCCCTGATGTTGGGGGCTGCACCCCCACATGCCCCTTCTTTAATATTCTCACTCTGAGGTCACACTACAATGGGGAAAAGGGAATTTTCCCTTACCGCACAGTAGTACGACCGTAACAACAGGCATACTTACACAAAAGTGCTGCTTCAGTGAAAAGCACTTTCACGCAAGTATGCTCACCAAATTGGGATTCGGTGAAAGATGCAGTCAAGCATCTGTACGGATACCATATCTATATAGGTATATATGGACTTACATCTTTAAATAACAATGGGAACATAACAAAAACATATATGTCCACATGCACCTTTAATGGGGTTGAGAGACCCCAATCAACATACTTCTTGTAAAAATAGGTATACCCCCCCTACAGCCAAACACATCTGCCCTGCAATACACTACCAACTGTTGCAGATCCCATAATCAGGCCCTGACACGACATGGACACAAGATGTTAACAGTACTCCATCCCACCTGTATGATGTCAGGCTGATATCACTAACATATCATGAAGTACAGACTGGCTCCCATAGGGAATGTACAATGTGAAAGCTATCAACATCCCTAGGATACATATACGCAGACACATATATGCAGATACAGATATACATACATATATATATATATATATATATATATATATATATATATATATATATATATATATACATATATATATATATGTAACTACACATGCACACGCAGAGATATGTATAGTAAGATACACCTTCTACATATGTATCTTACTACACATGCACACGCAGAAATATGTATAGTAAGATACATGTATGTAGAGGGTGTACACAATATGGAACAGCCACTATGCCTACAGTTACCACCTTAACAACTGGCCACTGTATGAGCCACCCATACAAATGACAATCATTGCCTGCAACATATACCCACAGAGACGTCAAAGGATATAACACCACACACAGGTTTGCATAAATGGGAAAGCTTTATTTGTGTACTATTACAGTTGTATATGCCATGTCACATAGCTGTTTAGACAATGACAGCCATATAAAAAGAGTAATGCGCTGTGGAACAGTTATACTAGTACAGCAGTCTGGAAAGTTTTACAAATGTTGCTGTCCAGGCTGAGGCCTTCAAGTAGTACAATAGTAAAGACAGACTGGGCCACAGGATACCAAACAATCAACAGTAAGTAATGCAGATGTATAATAGTTCAGCAGCCTCTATCTGCACTCTGTAGACAATCCCTATGGGTTAAAGTCCTCAGTTGACACAATGGGATGTAACTGTTACATAACAAGGCATAACTGGCACCATCATAATCACACTGACCGACAGAACAGTCTGTATGGCAGGAGGCAGTAGGCCAGCATTTACCCAGGGTGGATTGTATGGTAATGTACATCCAGATACCTTAAGGCAGCATAGATATGGTGTGCATGGGAGGTCACATCTGCTTTTATCATGTGCACCATTGTTACTGAGAGACACCCTACGGACATCATAGGACAGTACCACTGATAACATGTAATGCTCCTGTGGACTACAGCAGAGATATTGGCCAATATATGTGGACAGTCTGACACACTCTGGACAGTCCACAGGTATACACAGAAGCCCTTAGTGCAAGACATGTGGACCAGGCCTTACAATGTGGATGTTAACAGCCATGTAGATGGGTATAACACGTAACTACTGGTATACATTTGCCCCCATAGGTTATGCATTTACACACCCCTGTCTGTCCTGACACATGATAACCACTGGTACAGATGTGCCATGGCTACATACTAGCCACTAGATATTGACATACATCTGTACAGCATCCCACTTTTCTGTTTGACATACATGACTGTTATGGTAGCCCAGCAGAAGTACATCTGGCAATTATCTGGACATGACATCTCATTGGGTAAGTACACTAAGCTGCTAGTCATGTAACAATGCACTGTGCAGGCTACAGGCAGACTGGCTCAACACTGGCCTAGATTTCCTATGGGAGAATGCACATGTACCATCATGTATAGCAAGCGCTACAGGCATGTCACAGCACAGAGTATGATACACCTATGTGAAAGTGCATAACCGCAACCAATGTGAACACAGCCACAGCCACATATGGTAAGCTAGCGTAATATTACAGTATATGGACTATCTGTTCAACACCATCCTCATATGTGCCACTCACACACTAACCCTACATATACTGGGACACTACACAGTGTGGTCCAAAGCCTGTCTGTGGTATGGGACATGCATGTGTATGGCCCTACAAACATGTAAGCCAATAGGGTAACATACAGTTGGGCAACATGTAACATCAGATAGAACAAGACCAAGAACAATGACATCTACCACAGTCTGTACACAGGCCAAAGTACATATTAACAATATACACAGTGGCCAACAACCACCATGAGTACATATACCTCAGTACTGTACACACAACAACAGAATGCCCAAGTTATTTCATAAAATGTAACTCCTACTACACATAACATGTGTAGCAGTCTATCTCACTGGCTTGTTATCAGATATGATGACACTAATTATGGTGTACAGCACATATGCACCTCTTACTGCATGCCATATATACAAAGGTTGACCGAGTTGTGGCTGGAGGCACATACACAGGGCCAATATTGACATGTTACTGTGATACCCTCATACATTTACTGTTGTAACAGGGTTTGTTGCAACATATGTCCTATGAAGGATATGAAGTCAGTAACTCTCACGGCTGTCACCATCTACAGACTGCAATTCTCACACTACCTTCTGAAGTTCATAGATGGGTGCTCTGTGGGTAACACATGAAGAAACGTACCACACACTGCCCAGTCTGCAGATGACCCTACAGATGGGGGTTTCCTCATAAACATAGCACTTACATGGCAGTTATTAAAACATGTAGGACAGCCATAGCCACACACACCCTGTTAAACCAACATTACTCCAAATGCAGTATAGCAGCACTTACAGTCTGTAGTTAGGGCAGGCACATCCCCCATCCTGAGTGTTGCCCTGTTTCCACAGTGTATGTTGTTAGAGGTAGATCCCCAATCCATCTGAGATGCTGTTTTCCAAACATAGGATCGAGTTCCTGCTCACAGTGAATGTAAAGGCCCAACACCAACATGATGTTCCTAAATATTGGCATGTGTTTCCATGCAATTGGCTATGGGAATATTACCACAGCTGTTCCACATGCAATCAGCTAGAGGAGGGGTCAATTTATGCAGAGGCTATCAGCTGGTCATGAGCAACACTTAAAATACACATGCTGCTGCCTAAGCAAAGCTGGTTTAAGTCTCCACATCCACCAGAGAGGGAGTGAGAGAGGCAGACTGAGGCAAAAAAAGTCAGAGAGGGGTAGTAGAGTCAAACATAAGCATGTTTGTGTCACACACCTACCACCACAGGGTATCAAACCCCTGATGACTATGTAGTGCTATCACATGTCTATGCAGTTATGGATGCGCCACATAGGTTACATGTTGAGTAGCCCTCAAAACATATATGTGATGGTGAGTGACATCTGCAACAGGGATATGGTAGCTATACGGTAGGTGTAGTACACGTGCCTGTCTGCATGAATAGGTGCCAGTGTCAACACAGCCACACTCTTACAAGGACACATACACATTGACACACTTGGCAAGGCCAGGAATGCAAATCATCACTAATGAGATTGCCACAACACATTACTGTGCAGGTATCACATGCACCACAGGGCTCATATGGAGTTTATATGGACAAAGAGTATGTGGAGGTGTGTGACATCGGACAGCATGCTTCGGTATGCCAATGGGGGTTGTAGTGAGTGTGAATGTGGTCATATGATATGGATATTCTACAAAAGGGCCTTACAGAAACAGATGCTTGGTGCCAGAGCCATGAGCTCAAGCTTAATGCCAAGAAATGTATAGTTATCCCCTTTGGAAAAAAAACATGTACCCATGAATTACCACATAGGTGGAAGTACACTAAACACTGAAAGTGTGATGAGAGACTTAGGGACACAGGTGGACAGTGGTCTCACCTTTGATAACCACATCACCACAACAGTCAGGAATCCTTCTATGTGGCACAACTCATCAATAAGTGCTTTTCATCCAGGAAAATGAGGTCATTGTCTCACTGTACTCATCCCTCGTTAGACCCATAATAGAGTACAATGCACCATTTGGTATGTACCTCACAACACATTTGCAACAGCTGGAAAGGCCACAGAAATACCTCACTAAAAAAAATCACAGGCCTGAAGCAGATGCCCTATGCTTACCATCTAAAAAAACTCCAGCTATACTCTGTTGCATATCGTCTACTCAGAGGCAATCGCTGCTTAACATACAAGGCCATGTCAAACCCTGAGCTGTTGGACATGCTCCACTTAAAGAAATCCCAATCCCTCAGATCCACACCCTCCAGGGATCTAAACCTTGTCATCACAGTGAACAAAACATGCTGGAGGGATAAGTTTGTGACCCAGAGACTCCCCATACTCTGGAATAGACTGCCCATACATGTCAAGCAGAGCACCTCCTTGGCCCTCTTCAAAAGGAACCTTGACAATTGGATGGAAGATAGGAAATTCACCCTGGGGATCACGTCAGTCACCCTGCTAGACAGGGGTCCAGAAAAGTAAATATTGTGGGAAGAAATATCCAGGGAATTGTTATGGGCCGATAGCCTAGTACCAACCTATGAACCTATATGCATCATACAACACACACACACATACACAGGGTGCCAGTACTGACATGCATGGGTGCACTGCTTCATGGGTGTGTAGTGGTCGAGTGTGCCAGACAGCTATACAAGGCTAGGTGATGGGTATACCTTGGCATCAGGCCACATGACATTGATCTGCATTGTGGCTCAGGGGTGTAGTGTCTGGATTTGATCACACAGGTGGGTATTGTATTCACCATTCAGTCACCTGGGTGACTATTGCATGTGGCCAATGCTGTGCATTGCTTGCCATGTATGTGTTCCTTAGTCCATGACATGGACAGTGTCTGGGATGTACACACCTCCCACATGCATATACGGTGACATGTGGAACTGTACCTGGGGTGTCTGGCCCATGTTGTGTACACAGATTATCAGCAGATGTGCCAGTCCTGGCCTCATGTGGTGGGAACTGTTAATGGACGGCAGGTTGACCCAGCACTTACTTTGATAGCATGATACCAGTATTCTCTGGTGTCAGTGGCATCTGTCCATACAAGGCATGTTTTCAGGCATGGTATGACCTTTGTGTGTCACACCTGAAGGCACCACAGGTGTTGTTGTTGTATAGTGGGGAACATGGGGAAGGTGCACTGTCGGTATGTACGTGCCTATTGGACTGATTATTGGGGTGCCATGCCCACTGTAGCCCACTACAATTACACCATAGTTACAATCAGTAGGAAATATGCAGGGTACTACTAACATAGCGGCTGTTGCCTAGGCAAGTGTGTCTGTGTATGAGACATGGGTTGAGAGTGTTATCTAGGTAATACTAGGGTCACTCACTTTGTTCACCTGGCCTTGATGTCACAGTGTTATCTGGGTAATACTAGGGTCACTCACTTTGTTCACCTGGCCTTGATGTCACACGTAGGGGTATGGGTATGCACTCCAGCCTCTTGGCTATTTCACATCTGTTATGCCTGTATGGTAGACATTGTGATATATACTAGGGCCACCATATAAGAAATATGCAAAACCCACTCCCCATTGACTCCAGTTAGTTACACACTCAGACCCACCTCCACATAGGATACGAATTACAAACACAGACACACACACACACACCTGTCATGTCTGGGATTAGAACTCCTACCTAACTAGCTTATTACACTACAGCAGTACCCACTTATAGGATGTGCCACAGAGATTACTGGAGAGCTCTTTCCCCAAAGGTGTATTTCACAGTGAATGACATCAGCAGAATTGCCAAAGTAGGGCATTTGAATTGTAGGGAGTGTGACTAGCCTAAAAAGCATTGCTCTCAACACAGACAGGACACACACAGTTGCCAAGTCTGGAATTAGAACTCCTACCTAACTAGTTTTCACACTACAGCAGTAAGCAGTTATAGGTCATGCCTCGGAGATTACGGAGCTACAATTTTCCCAAAGGTGTATTTCACAGTGGATGACCTCAGTAGGCTTGTCATAGTAGGGCTATGGGGAGGGCAGTGTGTGTGCATGGGCCATAACCCATTCATCTGGAGGTCGACACACCACATGCGGGCACATGCAGGGTCATATTCCACAGGTATGTGTATACAGCTGCTAGATGACTACTTCCTTGTACAGTCATGTTGCACAGCTAGTACTTAAAATCACATAGTCTGTAATATTGACAGATACTAGTGGCTAGTAACTACAGTGAGTGACATCTGAACCTCATGTGGTTGTAGCCATTTGGCTGTGTGCTTGGTGGGACAGGCCTGGATGGCTCCTTGTCACTGTCACTCTCTTCCACACATCTATGTACATTAACTTTTGGCTTAGATATATGTCTGTATTCCTATCCACTGTGTGTGTAAAGCATGACTGGTGCATACTGAGGAGTGTCTGCACTAATATCTACAACTGCCAGATATGTCGGGTCCACTGTTGTTTGCAGATATGGGCTTCATGTGTGTAAGTGTGTAAGCATGCCCAGTATGACCTTTCAGTATGTTGTCTGACATTTCCTTCATTTCTCTAAATGTGTGAACATGCCCAGAATGCCCTTCTGAATTGCATGTGTGGATAGATTCCATGTAGTTTGTAGTCCAGTGCAGACCTTTGTGTTGTACACCTACAGGTAGCAAACTGTTTCTGCAGGGTATCTACTGATCGTTTGGCAATATGGGGACAAAGTGTGCAGGGAACAGTGTGTACTGTAGGTGATTGTGTCTGTGCTGCTTCAGCTGCATGGTACTGCTGTTAGCAGAGATATTCAGATATGTGTACTGTTATATACCTCAAGTAAAACAACGCACTAAAACAGATAAAAAGACCACCAGACAAAAAATCCACACAATTCTTTTATTTCTCTGACGTCTTGGCCAAATCTGCATTCAAGGAGTATAACATTTCAAAACAATCCACTTGCCTATATACCTACATCAATTAATCAATAAAACAATTATTCAGTTCATTAAACATCTCCAATTAATTTCTGCATTTAACCCTTTAGGGAACACAGTATCAACAATAATTCATTTTTCAAAAATTCATCTCCATTGGTGTAAACATTTATTTTTTCTAAAATGGACCCTTTTAAGCCCTCACTACTTCCTCCGTGTATTTGATTAAAGTGCATCGCTACAGAGCTTTCTTTTTTTATATTTTATATGTCTCTCAGGTGTTCCAACAATCTGACTTTGAATGCCCTTTTGCTTTGTCCTATATAAAACTTCTGACAAGGACAACTCAAGACATACATTATGCCTTCTCTATTGCAGCTAAAACAACCTTTAGCTTGAAATTTCATCCCATTAATTTTACTAAAACTTTGTATAATGTATTTACAAGCTTTACACCTACCACAACTACTTGTTCCATAATTCATCAAACTTTTGTTTATTTTTACTACAGGAAAAGTACATATAGTTCTTACTAAAAAATCTTTCCGATTTCTCCCACTCCTATATGAAGTAATAGGTGTCCCTTTAATATTTTCACTAATCTCCTTAAACTGTGTAGTATAACCCCAATAAAAGTGTAACAATTTCACCAATACTGGGCTAAACCTACTACAAGTAGTAGTAAAATACAAAGTTTCTCTTTTATCTAAAGCCCTATCTCTTTGCCTATAGCCTATTTTTTTATTCCTATTTTTCTTATTGATCTTTTCCCAACTCTTATTTAGTATCTCAGTACTAAAACCCCTTTTTCCTGAACATTTACATACTTCTACTTATTTCTTCATCCAAATCTGCTTCATTATTACAAAGCCTAGACAGTCTATTAAATTCACCCATAGTTACAGCTTCAATTGTATGGGGAGGGTGACAACTATGGGCCATAAAATAAAACACACCATTGTGTTTGTGCTGCTTCAGCTACATGGTACTGCTGTTAGCAGAGATATTCAGATGTGTACTGTTATACACTGCAATGTTTTTTGCTCACATGTACTGTTAGGTGGACATTACTGCTCACAGTAATGTCTTGGGGGACAAGGGTGACTGCAGCTGTGTGCGGTATTGTGGGCAGATGTCTACATATTCATGGTAGGTTATGCCATCCTGAAGGGGGAGCTGCAGACACTTGCTGCTGGGTCTGTGTATCTGTATCAGCACCTTGGTACAGTGCTGGCAGGCGATCCCATACTTATACATCCATTAACATGACAGTACCATGAGTCAAGACATTACCCCTATTGTAGTGTACAGGCAGGTATGTAGCCACACATTTTTGTGTTTACAGCCAGGGATAGTGTGTGCACACAGCTGTGTTTTGGACCTTGCACAATCCATACTACTCATGCTCCCACCCCCCTCTGTTATTCTCTCCTCTTCCTTACATTATGCATACATTCTCTGGTACTTTCCCTATGGTTATCACCCCATCACGGCTGTGTGTTGGTGTTGGTCCACAGTTCATGCAGTGGGACATGGTGGACATGTTACTGTGGTTTGTTCACATGGCCTTGCATATGGCATATGTGGAGTGTGTTGTGTTGTTAATTGGGTGTCCATGACATAACATGCATTGGCAGTATGTGTGAGACACAGGCGGCCATTAGCTGTTGATGGACCAGATGTGGCAGGCCATTGCATTCTGTCAGTCCTACAGTCTCAGACATGCCAATACCTTCTATCAGTCTTGATCAGGTGGTGTAGATGCTGGCACCTGCATGGGACACTTACACTGCATGCTGCATTCTTTCACTATTGCTGTATTGATACAGGTGGTGTCATATTGTACCCATTCCCGAGCTGGGTGCATGTGTGCTATGGACACTACTTGCATCTGACACACAGTTATGCATTGGGCATTCCAGTTATGCTTGCATGTGCAGGTACATCAGCTTTTTCCCAATACAGCAATCCTATGTCCTTTGTGATCTGTGAGTGTTTGGGCAGACAACACCGGTATCCCCTACTACAGGACCAGACAATGTGATGCATACCTGTATGTACTATTCTAAGGGTGTGTCCATTTCACAGTGACACAATATATACTGTATGTCTGGGGTACTTTCCCATGTGTACTGCTTGTATATCTAGCCTAACAGCCATGCCATATTAGTCTTTCAGATAGTGACACATATTACCACCATACATTTGCAATGGCTTACTGCTAGCTTGTGTTATACTGGTGGGTATTGTGTGTGGCACTGTAGTTGTGAGGACTTGTCTCTGTCATCAGTGGTCGTGAGCAACGGCCACCAGGTCTTACCTCAACATGCATACATACCGACCACTCTCACACAATATGAAACACACACCAACCTAACACACACATACCTGCATATTGTGCAGATGCTACAACCTATCCTGCTACCTTGGCCACCTCTGTGCATCTGTGCTCCACTGGTATTATACCTACACATACATGTTCCTACATTTATACATAGGGTTGTGGGAGGGCACGCCTGACTATTATGATGTGTGTACATCGGATTGGGAGGGCACACCAGACCATTACTACATAAATACGTAGGGACGGGGGAGCACACCTGACTGTTTCTACATTCCTTCACAGGATTTGGGGGGCACACCTGACTATTTCTACATTTCTGCACAGGATTTAGGGGACACACCTGACTGTTTCTGCATTTCTACACAGGATTAGGGGGGACACCTGACTGTTTCTACACAGGATTCTGTTACATGATTGGGCACACCTGACTGTCACTACATTTATACTCAGGATTGGGGGGGCACATCTGACTGTTATTACATTTCTACATAGGATGGGGGGCACACCTGACACTTGTGACTGTACTGGCATGTCAGGTACTCTCTTTCATTCTGTATTCTAACCTATAATGCTGACTAGAGGCATGTCAGTGTACTACAGGTCTTAGCTTTGATTGACCTACATATTAGTTTCTGACTTTCTACCCTTCAGAACTAACATCCCACTGCCTGACCTTCTGTAGTCTGTCTGTGTAGGTCTGGGAGGGAGGTTACCCATAAGCCTCATTCAGACGCTATAGCACAGCCTTTGTTTGTGTTTGTCTACACCTGTCCTGCTGGCTGTGACTGATGTTGGGTATTTGAACCCCCCCCCCGACTGGCATGTGTGAGTCACTTACCTTGTGGGCATCCCAGTATTGAGGGTGGTGCTGCAGGGCTGCCTATGTCGGATGCACATAGTACACTCCCTACACATAGTTGAGCACAGGTAGTGTCATGTTTGACATCCCTTTTTTTGTATGTGAGAATCAGAGAGAGGTGCATCACTCTGCATCACTCCTGTTGCCAGTGTGTGTGTTGTGTATGCTGCCTCCAAGCCAAAAAGCATACTGCATACCACCCTTCTGCCTACTGTGTTAGGCTCAGGTTGTTCCTCCTACGAGTCACTCTGCGCAGGCCTTGGCAATGGTGGAGGGAGGTTGTGTGGCCCTGCCCAGTGCTCTTCCTGCTGCAGCTGTTTCCACAGGATCAAATTGTGTAGCATGGCACATACAATGACAATTTGGATACATGTAGTTGGTGAGTACTGCAAGGCTCCACCAAATGTGTCCAGGTACCGGAACCATGACTTGAGCATCCCAAAAACATGCTCTATTATAATTCTGGTCTGTGCGTGTGCCTCATTATGGAGTTCTTGTTCGGGTGTGTGTGCATTTTTGATGGGTGTCATTAGCCATGGCTCCAGTGCATATCCAGCATCCCCACTAGGTGACCATCAGGGATGTCCCCATTGGCAAATCTCTGGTACAGCTGCATCAGATGCCAGATGTGGGAATCGTGATAGCATCCAGGGCAGCCAGCACACGCATTCATTATTATGCCCTGGGCATTGCACATGACCTGGCAGTTAATGGAGGGGAAGCCATCGTGGTTGATGTAGACCCTACCCCACTCACCGGGTGGTGCTTTGATGCATATGCACTAACTCAGGGTATTCTGCTATTTGGTGGAACAGTTGCATATTGCTGGCCAACACATCATGGGTGTTGAGGAAATATACATGCTCACCGACATGTGCCGACATGGCATCCAGGAACTGGTGGAGTACCCTGGATGCTGATGCCTGTGAGATCCCCATCATATCCCCAGTTGGCCTTTGGAAGGTACCTATAGCTAGTATTCTTAGACCTACACATACCTTGGTATCCACTGGGTTAATTCCTCCTGTGTTTCTGTTGTGTGTCAGGGCATGCACAGCCAGCTCAACAATTGTAAGAGGTCCCCCCAGGTCCCCTCCACCCACTCACTCTATCTCAGCTCATGTGTAGCCTGGTAGGTTACCCTAGCTCTCTCCCTTCTCTTCCTTCCTCTCTGTGTTGGGTGGGACAGCAGGCATTCACATCCTCACTACCCTCAGCCTCTTCCACAAGTTGTTGTATGACAGCTATTGCTGCCCCTATCATTTTGTTGTTTTGTCTGTTAAAAGAGTATGGGAAAACCAGAGTGGAAGGTGTTTTCATAGTTTATAGTAGTGCTCTGGGCTGGGCTGGTCTGCTGCCTGTGTAATTGGCTGATTCTGATACATTTAACCTGCCAGCTTTGCTAGTTCTCCTTGATTAACTTCCTACTACTGTTTTCCCTTCCCATTGCCTTTCTGTTTAAGGCCGGGGGGTGCGCCGTGCAAACACAGTCCTCACATGTGCACAGAGCTGCTATTTCCTGTATTACCTTTTTTTTTCTTCTTTAAAACCCGGTGTGCGGCATGCACACCTGCTTAGGCCAAGTAAAGAGTGCTAGGCAGACTGAGACACACCCCTTGCCTAGCTGTGCTAAGCTGGGAGCAAACCTAAGCCACAGGGCTCCAATCCACTTACAGTATGTCTGCCACTCTCCCTATAATGTCAGCTAACTCCTAGGCTTGCACCAAGATATTCGTGATCTTACACTGTTGGGGGCTGACTAGCATGCTGGGGAAATCTGGGATTCACTATCATTCCCCTCATTTGCATAGGATTGCCTGCTAATGCATACTTACATGTCTCACACTGAGCCTCCCCCATTAGCAACCACTATTCACTGGCCATGTTGTCTTCTGTCTGCCATTGACTATAATGGCAGAATAGTGATTTTAGTTAGAATGCTAATTTTACGTTTATTTTCTTATTCCCCCGATCCCGTTTGTGCGCCGCTGCCCTACCCTTAACCAGCCGAGATCAGCTAAAAAAAAAAAAAAAAGTTGATTTTTTTTATTTTTTAAACTGTTTTCAATGCCATTGGCCTTATACTTGGCCATTGGCATGCTTCCTGAATGATATGCACCCTTTATTTGGAGCTGTCATGGATCCATTTTAGAATTTACAGAAATGTATTCGGTTACTAACCGAGTACATTTCTGCAGATTGCACTAGTCCTGCACGGCCGGTTTCCAGCTTTCTGGATCGCAAATTCACCTCATTTGCATGGATTTCTCCTGCAAATGGGGTAATTTGCATACAAGGGCTGAGTCCATGCAGGGGTAGTGCAGGAGCGCTCATGCACATCCCTACGGGGACATATTGCCTGCAAGAACTCCTGCACTAATCATGCATGCCATGCAAGGCTTGCAGAATCCAGGGGTAAGTGTACACAAAGTCTACACATTATGGTAACCTTTATGAATCTACCTTGATATTTACAGTTTTAAGAAAATCAGTAGGAAAACTAAAACAGGAGGAAGAAAGCAGGAGTTATGCTTGTGTTGTCTAGTCATTCAGAATGGTGTCTACTTAGCAAATACTTAGTGTAGGCATTAACAAATCCTGTTTTTCTCACTGAAGAAGGTTATTACAGCCGAAACCGGTTTGAGGCAGGTAGTAGGGTTCTTTCTTTCCCTCTACCTATGTTATGATGTATTTATTTCATTAAAAGGGATTTCCACACTTTCTGCTGGCTCTCTTTGTTTTGATTGTATTTTGGGACATTTGGAGCCGTGCAGCAGCCGTACGTGCAATACGCAGTTCATTTGGATTAACAAATCCTTCCCAAAAATATTTTATACATGTATTTCTATGGATTTTCTTTCTACATTCCGTATATATTAAAGGATAATAATTTTTAGCAAATGTTACAGTACATACTGTTTTTTTTCCATGGTCTTTTTCATGTCTTCTAGAGCCTTAAAATAGGAATATTTGTTGACTAGGATTCAATTATTTGTAATTTTCCTCTTTTCCTCCTGTTCATTCTGACATTCTGGACATCTTTTCAGTTTTATGTGTAGTATGTATGCATGTATCTGTCTAGCTATCTATGTAAAGCTGGACAACATGAGGTGATGTTGATAACAAGGACCTGAATGCACATTTCAGAATAGACCAAACAGGATATGAGGACTGCCTGGGTGCATATGGGTGGGGTAAGAGTAATAAAGAGGGAATGGACATTCTAGACTTCTGCTTTGCAAATGACTTGATCGTGGCTAGCACGTGGGCCAGTAATAGAGAGACAGACATAAGATCACACAAAAGAATGGCCAACATGCAAGTCAGGTAGATGTTCTTCTGGTAGAATCAGAAATTGCAAAGTCATGCCCAGTGAAACAGTAGGCCCACAGCATAAATCCATTAATTGCCACAATCAGCTGGTAGCAATGGTCAGAGAAGACTCTAAGGTCAACAGACACTAGGCTTAAGACCTGGAAGTTAACTAGAGAGAAAGCTCACGAGTTCAAGAGAATAGTCAGTGCTCTAACAGCTGAGAAAGAAGATGAAATTGGTGGAGGTGAAGAACAATGTCAGTGCCTTAAAACAGCATGGGTGAGTACTACAGAAAAGATATGTGACAGAGCAAGGAATTAAAATAAGGTGTATGAGGAAAGCTGCTGGTGGAATGCAGAAAGACAGGAAGTCATCAAAATAAAGGAGGAGTGCAGGAGAAAGCAGGAAACAGAAAAGGAAAACAAAGCTGAGAAGGAATACTGGCTGGGTATGAAAGATGCTAAAAGGGCTGTTAACATAACAAAGAACAAGGCATCAGAGACACTGGAAAGTGACTCAGCAGATGGCACAAAAAAAAAACTATATCAGGTTACAAGGCAAAAACAGAAAGATAAAAAGAAAGCAATCAGACCCTCTGAATAAGGGATGCCAGCAACAACCTGCTCAGCGGCTCATATGACATCAAAGGCTGATGGAAGGAGTACTTCCAGCAGTTTGTAAATGAAGATAATGTACAGAAGCTGGTCATCCCCAGACAAGACCTACAATGATAGAATAAAAGCTCACCCTAGAAGAAGTAATATAAGCATTAAAGAAAATAAAAATCAGGGAAAGCAGCAGGCTCTAATGAGGTCATCTCAGATGTTATCAAGCTTTTGGGTGAGTTTTGGGATAAATGACTCCAAAGGTACTCATATCAGTATGAACAGAAAGGTGCATCCTGAATGACTGGTGAGTAAGCATTCTAGTGCCACTGTACAAGAACAAAGGGGACATTCACAGCTGTGGGATGTATAGAATTGTCATCCTCCTGTCACAATGCATGAAAGATCTGATGAGGATGATTGCTGAATGAATATGTAAAGTATTAGAAATTAAAATAGGAGATCAGCAGTTTAGAGTCATTTCAGGATGCAACACAACCAACATGATGTTGTGATGAGACAAATAGTCGATCATAGGATCATAGGAAGTTACTAGGCTATTGGCATTGAGGCCGTTACAAGCCTTTCCAAGAATTTAGCCCATGTTCCAACAAGTCACCACATCATGTCACTGTCCAGCAGGGACACAGGTGGAATCTCAGGGGTGTATTTTCAGTACCCCATCCAGTTATCCAGGTTGTGCTTAAAAAGGGTCAATGAGGTACTCTGCTTTACATGGAGAGGGAGTCTATTCCGTAAAAGGGGGAGTCTCTGGGACACAAATCTATCCCGCCAATAAGTCCTATTGATGTCACAGACTAGGTCGAGGTCATGTGTGCAGGTTACTTGAGTGGAGCTTGACTTGCGGATATGCAGCAGTTCCATCGGGGCAGGGTCTGAGATTGCTTTGTATGCCAGACAGAGGTTACCTCTAAGTCAAAAATAAATTGGAGCTGATGAAAGAGTCCAACTGGGTATTCCTAGACTTGGAGAAAGCATATGACAAGGTCGTAAGAAAGTTTATTTGGGCAGTCCTTCAGTGGATCAAAGTCCAAGAAACACTGGCAAAATTAGTGCAGTCTATATACAAGGACCCAATGACACAAGTATAAGCAGTTTTCTGAGTCACAGAAGGGGTTCTCAATAGTAATAGGTTTGCATCAGGGTTCATCTCAGAGGCCACTGCTGCTCATACTGGTGATAGACTGCATTAAGAAACAGTTTGGAGGGGAAAGATCAACAAACTGCTGTATGTAAATGATGTGGAATAATGAATGTGGAATGTAAAGCAAAACTGAAGACACATGGGAAAAAAACTGATTACAAATAAGAAAGTTGTAATGGCAGCAAATGGAAAAAAACTGAGATAGAATAAAAAATAGTGGAATATTTTAACAGTTTCAAGTATCTGTTATGAGTGGCTGAGGAAAAAGGAAGTCCAAATGAGAAAGTCAGTGGGAAAATTTGAGGGACTGCAGCCAACTTGCACACAATGTCAGGGGTAATGTGAGACAGAAGGATGCAAACAAAGCTAAAAAGTAAGGTGTAAAAAACAGTGATGCAACCAGTACTACAGCATAGAAACATAGGCTTTGAAGTCAGTGCAGTTAAGGAAGCTAGAAGTATTGGAAATTATGTGCCTGAGATGGGTGGTACAACCCACACTGTGGGACTGAATAAGAAATGGGGACATCAGAGCAGAAGCTCAAGTATCTTCAATTGCAGAAGTGGTCACAGAGAACAGATTGTGGTGGTTTGAGCATATGTCTAGGAAGCCAGAAGACAATCTTGTGAATAATAGAAAGATGGCAGGAAGAAACAGGGTCATCCAGCAAAGAGATGGATGAATTGTGTGGAACATGACCTATGCCAGTTAAGCATGATCCTCAAAGAAGGTAGAAAAGTGGCACTGAATTGAGAGAGAGAGATATGATGCCGATTGATATGACACCCCAAATCCCTGTAGAAAAATGGGAAAAAGGTGGTTGATGATGATTACACACACACACACACACACACACACACACACACACACACACAAGTATGTATGTGCATGTGTGTGTGTGTGTGTGTGTGTGTGTGTGTGTGTGTGTGTGTGTGTGTGTGTGTGTGTGTGTGTGTGTGTGTGTGTGTGTGTGTGTGAGATGAAACACTTTATAGTTATTTAGTAACAAAGTAACAATATACATGATTACAAAATTTATAATAGTTAAATACTCACTATTTCTTTATAGAAAAACTGGGTACTTACGCATTATTGCAACCAGATTTCGCTGTTGCGAAATTTGCATGCTGGGAAGAAAACGAGTGCAGGAAACACTGCAAGGTGTTATTTTATGTCCTTACTAATCAAGAATAACTTTGGATTACATTCAGGAAGAAAAACAATAGCACAAATCTTCTTGCTGTTTTGCGTGCATTACACACTCACTTTAATTCTCGCATACTGTTAAAAATTGTTCCGTTGCTTTTCTTTTACAAAAGTAAAATGAAAGAAAATACATGAACTAATGCTGGTTTAACTGCATGAATATTATTCTTATGCAGTGAAATACATTTACTGAATCTTCTTGTCATATTTCTAAACATTTCTAATTTCAAGGGAACTAGCGAAAGCTTTACAAGCAGTTGTTGCTGATAATAAGAACGTGATTCCTTACTCCATCTGTTCTTGCATTTTTAACATTATACACTTTTCCAGAACAGTGACTATTTTTGTACTAACCTGATTTTAAATTTGAACACTAAACAAGGTAAAATTTCAGTTGATTCCCCAACAGACACACGCACACACACACACACACACACACACACACACACACACACACACACACACACACACACAAATTATAATTGATTGACCAAACAGATGCAAAATGCAAGCCCTAAATTATTTGCTGCTTTTTCCTGTAATATTTCAGCAAACACGAAATACTGTATCAGAGAAATAAAAGCTTAAAACTTGCACGTGTCCTCTAGGGGACAAATGCTATTGAGATAGCTGGTTAAAATCATTTTGAAGAATAAAATAAGACTTGACTACTGGCCATGAACATTCAGATGGCATACTCCTGATTAACTTGCCTTTGCTGTGGTTGGAATCAGGAAGGCAGGATCTGTCATGCGCTGTAGCAGTGTGGAGTTCACCGGCAAAGTGAGACACCCCAGTAGGAGTCGAATAATTGGCACATATTCCTCTCCCTGCCTCATACTGTGTGTGCCATACTATTAGTTACTTGCTTACACTCCTGTTTCTAGCTTAATATACCAGTTTTCTCAGAAATATTACGAATTTCGCAACTGCGAAAATCTGGTTGTGATAATACATAAGTACCAAAAACTGTAATAACCTTAAATATGTTAACTATCACTATCAATAATATTATTTTTGTTGTGTTCTGTATGTGTTACATTTCATTTTCTTTTACTACCTCTCTCTTAATAACGTTATCTGAATTGTTGCTGAATTTTGTGGTTTCATCATCTTCTTTCGGCTGTTCCCGTTAGGGGTCGCCACAGCAGCTCACCTGTTTCCATTTCTTCCTGTCCTCTGCATCTTGCTCTGTCACACCAACCACCTGCATGTCCTCTCTCACCACATCCATAAACCTTATCTTAGGCCTTCCTCTTTTCCTGTTACCTGGTAGCTTCATCCTTAGCATCTTTTTTCCCAATATACTCAGCATCCCTCCTCAGCACATGTCCAAACCAACATAATCTTGCCTCTCTGGCTTTGTCTCCAAACCTTCCAACCTGGGCTGACCCTCTAATATACTTATTCCTAATCCTGTCCACCCTCATCACACCCAGTGCAAATTTTAACATCTTTAACTCTGCCATATCCAGCTCAAACTCCTGCCTTTTTTTCAATGCCACTGTCTCCAACCCATATAACATAGCTGGTCTCATTACCCTCTTGTAGATCTTCCCTTTCACTCTTACAGGTACTCGTCTATCACAAATCACTCCTGACACTCTTCTCCACCCACTCCATCCTGCCTGCTGAATTTTGTGGTTTCAGTATCTGTTTTCTTTTTTTTTATTTTAGATTAGTCAAAGATGTATAACATATATCTGAGTCACTACATAGTCAATGTTATAGCTGAAAATCAGCACCTCAGAATGAAATATCTTCCCTGATTATACACTATAATATCATTGCTAAAATGTATTCAGGCATTCAGTCATCATTCTTTGTAAACTCTACATTCAGAACCATCAAAATATGTGAACCCCATACTGTTAAACAGTATAATGGCACTAATAATTGATATAAGAACATTTTTAAAGTTATCACAAGTGCAGAGACTAAGGCAATGTGCACTAAACAACATAAATGTATTCTTAGCTAATTAAGGCTAAGATTATTGATTATGGTTTAGTATTCAGATACAGAGAAGTAATAATGTAACCGTGTGACAGCTAATAATGTGACTGATAGCATGATAGAAGTATGTTGTTGTTGTTTTGTCTTTTCCCGGTTAGGGGTTGCCACAGTGGAATTCCAGTCCGCTAATGATTGGCAGTAGATTTTTACATACCGAGTTGCCGGCTCTGATGCACAACCTTCAATGAAGGTAGGCCCATTCACGCATGTCTCCACACAGAAGACACTCTAGCTGAGAATCAAACAGGACAACGTCTTACTGTGAGGCGACAACGCTACCGCAGCACCACCACAGCAGTTCATGATAGAAGTATATTTTGATTAATTTCTTCCCAAACACCCACAAACTATATTTAGGCCAGGCTAACGAGCAATAGACTGTGCTAGAAATGGATTGATAGTGCTTTTGTCATGGACATAAAAATGTTATTTACCCAAGCTCCGTCAGTGATCTTTACTTTTACTGCTTGCTTTATACAGAGATCAGCAGAACATTTCTGTTGTCTTATAACAAAAGCTCAAGTTGCTCCTGCTTGAGATATTACAAAACCTATTCGGAATGTTTGATACTCAATAGTCAGGCTTAGGAATTTATTTTTCTATTTTTCTTGCATTATGTGGACTGCACTTAAATTCTTTTAGATAATCCCGATAAAGTTCTGTTATTTTCAATTATTTTTACATTTACTTTACTGTTTGCATTGTCTACTTCTAGCTTATTTCATTCCTGGTGTGGGAGCCATCATCAAGCAGTAATGGTTCATGTTGTGAAAACACACTGATAGCTGCTATTTCTGGGTTGTTTATCACAAAATGGTCAGATTTGCAGCTGATTTGTAATTGATCTTTACTTTTTACTGGGTGCTTTATACTGGCATCAGTTTTAACAATGGCATCAGAAGCTGTGCTAGTTTTCTCCTGCTTTAGGCATTACAAAAGCTGCTTTGAATTTGCAATAGTCCAAAACTAACCCAGGGCCATTATTTTTGCATTTCTTCTGCATTATGTGGACTTCAAGTACACTCATTTAGCTACTCCTGCCAAGTTTCTGTTGTTAAGACTACTTTTCTCTACTTAGTTCACTATTTGCTTAGTTGAGGCCTGGATTGGGAGCCATTCTAAAGCACAAGTGATTTCCCTAGTGAGAGTACATTGATTGCTACTGTCTCTGTGTTGCCTAACAGTCAATTTTACAGCTGCATTTTCATTGGTCATTACTGTTTACCTTCTTATATATTCTAAGATCTGCTGAACATTAATGTCTTTTAACAAAAACTTCGCTAAACTGTGCTGGCTTGCTCCTGCTTAAGACATTAATAAAGCTGCTTTGATCTTTCAGTACTCCACAATTAAGCCATGACATTTATTTTTTGCATTTTTCTGTATTATTTGAAGTATGCCTACATTCATGTAGTTAATCTTGTCACATTTCTGTTGTTTTGATAGCTTTTCCCACTTAGTTCATTGTTTACTCCTAGGTTAGTTCAGGTCAAGTGTAGAAGCCACCTTCAAGCAATAGTGGTTCCTGTATTGAGAATACATTGAGTGCAGTTGTGTCTGTTCAGCCTAACAGTAACTAACTGAGTTTACAGCTATTTTGACATTGTACTTTACTTACTACTGTCTGCTTTATCATGAAATTATCTCCTCTCAGCTGTGCTGATCACCCTGTTTGCATAGTTGTAGCTGAATAATGGTTCATGAGTAAAACTGAAGATTTTTTCATAGTCATCAGAGCAAAAAAAGTCCTTGTTCCATCCTCTCTTGGGCTAGTGGGAACCAGCCAGCTTTGTGCTTTAATGGTCTGTGGTGATCTTTGTGGAACTGCATGGACTGGCACAAACTTGCTACCAGCTATACAGGTCTGTAAAATTTTCTCCCCTAAACACTCAGTTGGACTGCATATTCATCCAGCTCCACCACCAGCTCCTACAGCAATTCCTATCCACTTCTTCTTCCTCCCGGGTCCCTATATATAACATCACTAGCCAGCACAGAGAGACAGCAGTCTATCTTCCGTTCTATTTCCAACCTTCTACAAATTGGTAATCTAAGGCAATATAATAATTGCTACATTGTAAATAAACTCTTGATCAACCAAATTAACTCCATCTGTGAGAGGTGTAGACATATAGCTAATTTTAAGGCAGCCCATTCAAAATACCATGCGGGCCATTATACTGTTTCACCCCCACTCAAATACAACAGCTTCGTACTGTCAGCATTAAACAGTCATAAGCTGTCACCATTAACAAATCACTACTTATGCGTATTATTACTCATAGGAGTAGGCATCACTAACTCAACAACCCCTCCCCCATCTGCTACACACTACCATTCATTAATGTATCACAAACAGCAAAACGTGCCTGTGCCTAAGATGAACAAATCAAATTCTGGAAACATCTTAGTAACTGGTGACACCATTGCTAGGCACACAAAATCCATATGTACCAGGCTAAGCAAGGACAGTGTTACAGTAAGCTGTCTCTGGGAGCCACAATTGCTGATGATGCAACAGCACTTAAAACTCCCTCCTTCAGTAAGTATAACTATGGCAAAATCATAGTCCATATTGGAGCAAATGATCCAGCATGAAAACCTATGAAAGAAATGCAGAGGACTTTGCTGCTCATGCATTCATCAAGGATAAGACTCTGGTCTTCAGTGCTATTCCCCCCTCACTGAGAATTATGCCTAGATTCAAAGAAAATAAAATTGGGTTTCAACAACTGGCTAAGTAGCTGGTGTGATTCCATGGAGTTCAGTATGTGTCTCCTTGAAATGAGACAATTGACAATCCTACTTGCTTTGTTGAGAATGGTCTACACCTCTTATTAAAGAGCTTCTGCATGTTGTTTAAAGCCTTTGCTATCCCCATTGTGCCTTTTTAGGCACAGTTAATTTAATAAATATCCCAAACTAATAAACAAATCAAGTCATAAATAAGACAGCATCAATGTAGCCCTTATAAATGCCAGGAGTCTTAACAATACTCTACTAGATTTGGAGGCACTTCTGCATCTGGAAGAAGTCCATGTTTTTAGTGAATAAGGCATGGTTGAAATGTAATGACAGCACCCCTGCTGTTCCTGACTTCTGTGCTGATCATGCCTTCAAGCCGGGTTTATATTATAAACACAAAATCTGAAATCAGCGAATACATCTACATCAACACATAACGGTCGATGTACAAAAAGAGCAAAATACATATTCAGCAAAAATGAAAACACCAAATGTATTTGCTTGGCCAGCAGGGTAATCGTGGGGATGTGGAAATATATCCTTTTCCCCACTGTAGTGCGGTCTTGGAGTTGGTATATTTAAGTAGGGGGTGTGGGGGGTGCAGGGGGCTTGCCCCCCTGCAAAAGTGTGTTAATTTAATTTTATTAAGATAGTTTCAGCTTACCTGCATGGGGCTGTTAGTTGAAGAAATACGTTTAGCGTTTTCATTTTTGCCGATTACGTATTTTGCTCTTTTTGTACATCCACCTTTATGTGTCGATTTAGATGTATTCGACATTTAGAGCTTTCATGTTTATAATATAGACCCTTCAAGCCCAGTGGTAATGGTGATGTTGTCAGATTTTTTTATCAGTGATTTCATTCCTTCCCGTGTAATATGCAATGACCCTCTCAGTGGGATCATTGAAATTCAACTTACACTAGGTAAGTCAGACTTTCAGCTTATAGCACCTACTATTCTCTTTCCATGGCTCTAAAAAATCATGACACGTTTATAACCTTTCTAGAAAACATCCCTAGTATACATGGATCTCTCTAACTTTTGGGACTTCAAATACCCTTCCATACACTGAAGTACATCTACCTCTAATGTTGGATATGCACAATATTTCACTGACAGAGTAAACGACAATTCCATAGGTCAAATAGTTCATAATTCCATTAACAGTTATAATATCCTGGACCAAGTTGTCACAAACTTGCAAACTTGGTTCTGGCCCACATCCTGCCCAAAGCTAGTCCCTCAGTTGTTAATTGTGATCAGCAACTTGTTATCATTACCTTCATAGTGTCTTCTGCCCTTATTACCAACAGCAGTTTCTTTACATATCTTATAAAAGCTAAACATTTACAAGTGCAGGCCAAAATCATAACATTTTTCCATGCTACCCCCAAAATGGAACTGGTATACAGAGCCACATATGCCAAAGAACTTTATGCTTATTTAGATAAATGCATTGATGAGGTTATTCCTATTAGAACCAAATATAGAAGGAAATTTAATAACATACAGCAGACATGAATAAACTTAGAAAAGAAGAAAAATAACTGTGAAGACTGACTTGCAATGTCAGAATCTCTCATCTCAATGGAAATATAAAATACCTCACCAAGAAACTGAAGGCATCTATTAAGACCAGTAAAGTCTCCCATGACCATAAGCTAAGTTCCAAGGTTAAGAATAATTATAAGACCTTCTTCAGTGACAATAGAAAACTAGGGAATAATTCACATCCCTGCTCAGATGTTACCTATAGTGGCACCTCCTATTCAAATTCTAGTGACATTACCAAAATATTGGCTAACAAATCTGTTGCAAATTTATCCCACTAAAACTATCATTCCCACCCCAACTATACCCAAGTCATCCCCCTACTGTCTGTAAGGATCATATCCTTAAAGTGCTCTTCAAGACTGAAATATTTCAGGTTGTCTTATACACATTAGCAAGCAGGTTGTTGCTCCTTCATAAGTTGTTCAACCTAAGTCTTTCAACAGGCTATGTTTCCAAACAATGGAGCTCTGCAGTGGTGATGCCCCTTCATAAGGTTGGCCCACTACTGACCCAAGGTTAGCCCACTATTGACCCAAGCAACTACAGACCCATTAGCCCTATTAATTTTGTCTGCAAAGCCAAGGAATGCATCATCAGTGACCTCATAAATTGGGTTATTAAGAAATTATTCAGAAATTACCTGAAACAGTTCAGATTTATTAAAGGCAGATCATGCTCCTCAATCTTGTGAACGTCACACAGCCCAAGGAAATGGTCACACTGTTCATGCTGCTTGCCTGTATATAGCAAAACCATTTGATACCATGACATACAATAGGATTGTCAACAAGTTAATTGCCTTAAACATAGATTCCTATATGGTAAGATAAACGGCAAACAGGCTCAGGGTCAGTGATGCCTTTACAGTTATGGAAAAGGTAAACAGTGGCATTCTCAGGGGCTGTATTTTTGGTATTTATTTCTCTGATCATAACACTGAAAAAAATTATCACTCGGTTATTAAGTTTGCAGATGATTGCAAGCTGGGTATAGTTATCAAATGAACAAATGATATAAATTAATTTCAAATGGAAATATCATGTGTTAACACTGGGTGCACTGAGAAAAGGCTCAAACTAAACACTAAGAAATGCAGTATCATCTCCTTTGGAAAACCATTTGCTACCACCTACTTCATGAATGATACCCCACTCTACAGCGAGTCTGTGCTTAGGGACACAGGTACCTGCTTTAATTTAATGTCTCCCTCTCCTTTGATCACCATTGTCAAGAAGTCCTCATATATATAAATATATATATATATATATATATATATATATATATATATATATATATATATATATATATATATATATATATACATATATATATATATATATATATATATATATATATATATATATATATATATATATATATTTGTGTGTGTGTGTGTGTGTGTGTGTGTGTGATAACATCACCATGAGCTTTTCTTCCAAAACCAAGGAAAACCAAGGACGTTAGTTTTCCATTTGTTCTGCCCTGGTTACCCTCATTAGAAAATTGAATGCACCCTTTGGCATGTATCTCACTTGATATGAAAAATTTTGAAAAAGGACAGGGGTTTCTTAAAAAAAGAATATCAGGCCTCCAAAATATTAGTTATCAGAAAAGGTTGGAATTGCTTTTCCTGTACTCAGTGTCATATCGACTCCTGGGGGAGAAACCTGTGCCTTACTTTCTATGGCCTTAGGATTTTTATTACCTGAAACATCTTTTTCTTGATGTGTCAAATAATGCAGTCAACTCTAGATCAAGACATCTTATCCTACATCAAAAATAAAAGAAAAATGGAGAGACATGTTCATAAGTAGCACATATACTTGGCCTGAAATAGCCTTCCCTTGCATGTCAAGCAGTATGATTCCCTGTTGGCTTTCAAACAAAGCATTGACAATTGGATGGGTACCCTAAAATACACTTTCTTAATGACAGAACAGGAAATATGTATGGAGCCAAGAGTAGTTTACTTACAGCACTAAAAGTTAGGCTATGTAGACAGTGCACTTCTTGTTCTTTCTTCTTATGTGGAGAAAATTAATAGAACGTGTGAAGACTGCCAGCCCAGCTAGATGGAATTTTGTAAATAATTCAATGTCATTTGTGAATAGTAATATGATTTGTATTCTTGTCATACAAATGTAAGAAAATTATGTTATGTGTGTATTAAACTGCTGGGGCAGAAGTGTGTGTTAAACTGTATATTATGCTCTGAGCTTCAAGAATGTAACAATAGTATTCCCTACTGGAAAAGAACAGAGTTAACTTGCAAACTCTAAGAAAATAAGAGAATTGTTTATTATGGTGTTTATCTCAGCTAGGAGACAGAATGTCTGCAGCTAGAAATTCCTTCTATTGTCTGGAAACAGAAATAATTACAGGCTTCAAAGGTAAAGTTGTATAACTGTTTTACAACTTCCAGTTCCAAGCAAGTTTCTGAGAGATAAGTCTTTTTGAAACAGAGGTGACAAAGAATGATGTAATCTGAGATACCTCAGCAGAAATGTTTGATAGTAATTTAAGAACTATCTAAGAGAGTGAGTCTGTGCATTTTCTATTTGTCTTTGGACCTAGAAACATCCTATCATCAGCACTTCTCATCTACATTTGGTTTGCTCTGTAAGTACGTCATTTAGGGCATAGTATGTCTTAGATATAGATAGGAATACAGTAAAGATTAGTTTAGATGTTTTCTGCATTTATGTGAGACTGTCCTGCAATGTTGTTTTAAAATATTTCCTATGATTCTGAACTCTGTTGTCACTGTGTTGAGTTATTGAGTATTGTCTTGTGCTTTCATTATTTATTATTAAATAAATTAAACCTTTTCATTGTGGCTGGTTTGTTTAGAGATATTTAAGCTCTTAAAGTACTTGCATATGTATTTAGTTACACTGTACAGGCCACTCTTAAATAGCTTTG